>NW_027140180.1:0-300000 GCF_036365525.1 Heterodontus francisci
TGGGGACTATTCTCAGGTATTGATGGGCAATATTCTCAGGTATTGATGGCCAATATTCACAGGTAGTGATGGGGACTATTCTCAGGTATTGATGGGCAATATTCTCAGGTATTGATGGCCAATATTCACGGGTATTGATGGGGACTATTTTCAGGCATGTGTGGCACAATTCTCGGGTACTGATGTGCATTATTCTCAGGTATGGTCGGGCATTATTATCAGGTATTGATGGGCACTATTCTGGGTTATTGATGGGCAATATTATCGGGTATGGGTGGGCATTATGCCCAGGTATTGATGGGCAATATTCTCGGGTATTGATGGGCAATATTCTCGGGTATTGATGCGGACTATTCTCAGGTATTGGGTACTATTCTCAGGTATTGATGGGCACTATTGTCGGGTATTATTGGGCAATATTCTCGGGTATTGATGGGGACTATTCTCGGGTATTGATGGCAATATTCTCGGGCATTGATGGGCACTATTCTCGGGTATTGATGGGGACTATTCTCGGGTATTGATGGGCAATATTCTCGGGCATTGATGGGGACTATCCTCGGGTATTGATGGGCACTATTCTCGGTATTGATGGGGACTATCTCAGGTATTGATGGGCACTATTCTCGGGTATTGATGGGCAATATTCTCAGGTATTGATGGGCAATATTCTCGGGTATTGATGGGGACTATCTCGGGTATTGATGGGCACTATTCTCGGGTATTGATGGGGACTATTCTCAGGTATTGATGGGCACTATTCTCGGGTATTGATGGGCAATATTCTCAGGTATTGATGGGGACTATTCTCGGGTATTGATGGGCAATATTCTCGGGCATTGATGGGCACTATTCTCAGGTATTGATGGGCACTATTCTCGGGTATTGATGGGCACTATTCACGGGTATAGATGGGCAATATTCTCGGGTATTGATGGGCACTATTCTCGGGCATTGATGGGCACTATTCTCAGGTATTGATGGGCACTATTCTCGGGTATTGATGGGGACTATCTCGGGTATTGACGGGCAATATTCTCGGGCATTGATGGGCACTATTCTCAGGTATTGATGGGCACTATTCTCGGGTATTGATGGGCACTATTCACGGGTATAGATGGGCAATATTCTCGGCATTGATGGGCTCTATTCTCGGGTATGGATGGGGACTATTCTCGGGTATTGATGGGGGACTATTCTCGGGTATTGATGGGGACTATTCTCTGGTATTGATGGGCAATATTCTCGGGCATTGATGGGCACTATTTTCGGGTATTGATGGGGGACTATTCTCGGGTATTGATGGGAACTATCTCGGGTATTGATGGGCACTATTCTCAGGTTTGGGTGGGCACTATTTGCAGGTATTGATGGGCAATATTCTCAGGTATTGATGGCCAATATTCACGGGTATTGATGGGGACTATTTTCAGGCATGTGTGGGCACAATTCTCGGGTACTGATGTGCATTATTCTCAGGTATGGTCGGGCATTATTATCAGGTATTGATGGGCACTATTCTGGGTTATTGATGGGCAATATTATCGGGTATGGGTGGGCATTATGCCCAGGTATTGATGGGCAATATTCTCAGGTATTGATGGGCAATATTCTCGGGTATTGATGCGGACTATTCTCAGGTATTGGGTACTATTCTCAGGTATTGATGGGCACTATTGTCGGGTATTATTGGGCAATATTCTCGGGTATTGATGGGCACTATTCTCGGGTATTGATGGGCACTATTCACGGGTATAGATGGGCAATATTCTCGGGTATTGATGGGCACTATTCTCGGGTATTGATGGGCACTATTCTCAGGTATTGATGGGCACTATTCTCGGGTATTGATGGGGACTATTCTCGGGTATTGATGGGCAATATTCTCGGGCATTGATGGGAACTATCTCGGGTATTGATGGGGACTATTCTCGGGTATTGATGAGCAATATTCTCGGGCATTGTTGGGCACTATTCTCGGGTATTGATGGGGACTATTCTCGGGTATTGATGGGGACTATTCTCGGGTATAGATGGGCACTATTCTCGGGTATAGATCGGCACTATTCTCGGGTATAGATGGGGAGTATTCTCGGGCATTGATGGGGACTATTCTCGGGTATTGATGGGCTCTATTCTCGGGTATTGATGGGCACTATTATCGGGTATGGGTGGGCATTATTCTCAGGTATTGAAGGGCACTATTATCGGGTATGGGTGGGCATTATTCTCAGGTATTGAAGGGCACTATTATCGGGTATGGGTGGGCATTATTCTCAGGTATTGAAGGGCACTATTATCGGGTATGGGTGGGCATTATTCTCAGGTATTGAAGGGCACTATTATCGGGTATGGGTGGGCATTATTCTCAGGTATTGATGGGGACTATTCTCGGGTAGTGATGGGGACTATTCTCGGGTATTGTGGGGGACTATTCTCAGGTATTGATGGGCACTATTCTCGGGTATTGTTGGGGACTATTCTCAGGTATTGAAGGGCACTATTATCGGGTATGGGTGGTCATTATTCTCAGGTATTGAAGGGCACTATTATCGGGTATGGGTGGGCATTATTCTCAGGTACTGATGGGGACTATTCTCGGGTATTGATGGGGACTATTCTCGGGTATTGATGGGGACTATTCTCAGGTATTGAAGGGCACTATTATCGGGTATGGGTGGGCATTATTCTCAGGTATTGATGGGCACTATTCTCAGGTATTGATGGGGACTATTCTCGGGTATAGATGTGCACTATTCTCGGGTATAGATGGGCATTATTCTCGGGTATTGATGGGGAGTATTCTCGGGCATTGATGGGCACTATTCTCGGGTATTGATGGGGACTATTCTCGGGTATTGATGGGGACTATTCTCGGGTATAGATGGGCACTATTCTCGGGTATAGATGGGCACTATTCTCGGGTATTGATGGGGAGTATTCTCGGGCATTGATGGGCACTATTCTCGGGTATTGATGGGGAGTATTCTCGGGTATTGATGGGGACTATTCTCGGGTATTGATGGGCTCTATTCTCGGGTATAGATGGGCACTATTCACGGGTATAGATGGGCAATATTCTCGGGCATTGATGGGCTCTATTCTCTGGTATTGATGGGCACTATTCTCGGGTATGGATGGGCAATATTCTCGGGCATTGATGGGCTCTATTCTCGGGTATTGATGGGCACTATTCTCGGGTATGGATGGGCTCTATTCTCGGGTATTGATGGGCTCTATTCTCGGGTATTGATGGGCAATATTCTCGGGCATTGATGGGCACTATTCTCAGGTATTGATGGGCACTATTCTCGGGTATGGATGGGCAATATTCTCGGGCATTGATGGGCACTATTCTCTGGTATTGATGGGCACTATTCTCGGGTATTGATGGGCAATATTCTCGGGTATTGATGGGCACTATTCTCTGGTATTGATGGGCACTATTCTCGGGTATGGATGGGCAATATTCTCGGGCATTGATGGGCTCTATTCTCGGGTATTGATGGGCAATATTCTCGGGCATTGATGGGCACTATTCTCAGGTATTGATGGGCACTATTCTCGGGTATTGATGGGCACTATTCTCGGGCATTGATGGGCACTATTCTCAGGTATTGATGGGCACTATTCTCGGGTATTGATGGGGACTATTCTCGGGTATTGACGGGCAATATTCTCGGGCATTGATGGGCACTATTCTCAGGTATTGATGGGCACTATTCTCGGGTATTGATGGGCACTATTCACGGGTATAGATGGGCAATATTCTCGGGCATTGATGGGCTCTATTCTCGGGTATGGATGGGGACTATTCTCGGGTATTGATGGGGACTATTCTCGGGTATTGATGGGGACTATTCTCTGGTATTGATGGGCAATATTCTCGGGCATTGATGGGCACTATTCTCGGGCATTGATGGGCACTATTCTCAGGTATTGATGGGCACTATTCTCGGGTATTGATGGGGACTATTCTCGGGTATTGACGGGCAATATTCTCGGGCATTGATGGGCTCTATTCTCGGGTATGGATGGGGACTATTCTCGGGTATTGATGGGGACTATTCTCAGGTATTGATGGGCACTATTCTCGGGTATTGATGGGCACTATTCACGGGTATAGATGGGCAATATTCTCGGGCATTGATGGGCTCTATTCTCGGGTATGGATGGGGACTATTCTCGGGTATTGATGGGGACTATTCTCGGGTATTGATGGGGACTATTCTCTGGTATTGATGGGCAATATTCTCGGGCATTGATGGGCACTATTTTCGGGTATTGATGGGGACTATTCTCGGGTATTGATGGGGACTATTCTCTGGTATTGATGGGCAATATTCTCGGGCATTGATGGGCACTATTTTCGGGTATTGATGGGCACTATTCTCGGGTATTGATGGGCAATATTCTCGGGTATTGATGGGCTCTATTCTCTGGTATTGATGGGCACTATTCTCGGGTATGGATGGGCAATATTCTCGGGCATTGATGGGCTCTATTCTCGGGTATTGATGGGCAATATTCTCGGGCATTGATGGGCACTATTCTCAGGTATTGATGGGCACTATTCTCGGGTATTGATGGGCACTATTCACGGGTATAGATGGGCAATATTCTCGGGTATTGATGGGCACTATTCTCGGGCATTGATGGGCACTATTCTCAGGTATTGATGGGCACTATTCTCGGGTATTGATGGGGACTATTCTCGGGTATTGACGGGCAATATTCTCGGGCATTGATGGGCTCTATTCTCGGGTATGGATGGGGACTATTCTCGGGTATTGATGGGCACTATTCTCAGGTATTGATGGGCACTATTCTCAGGTATTGATGGGCACTATTCTCGGGTATTGATGGGCACTATTCACGGGTATAGATGGGCAATATTCTCGGGTATTGATGGGCACTATTCTCGGGCATTGATGGGCACTATTCTCAGGTATTGATGGGCACTATTCTCGGGTATTGATGGGCACTATTCACGGGTATAGATGGGCAATATTCTCGGGCATTGATGGGCTCTATTCTCGGGTATGGATGGGGACTATTCTCGGGTATTGATGGGGACTATTCTCGGGTATTGATGGGGACTATTCTCTGGTATTGATGGGCAATATTCTCGGGCATTGATGGGCACTATTTTCGGGTATTGATGGGGACTATTCTCGGGTATTGATGGGAACTATCTCGGGTATTGATGGGCACTATTCTCAGGTTTGGGTGGGCACTATTTGCAGGTATTGATGGGCAATATTCTCAGGTATTGATGGCCAATATTCACGGGTATTGATGGGGACTATTTTCAGGCATGTGTGGGCACAATTCTCGGGTACTGATGTGCATTATTCTCAGGTATGGTCGGGCATTATTATCAGGTATTGATGGGCACTATTCTGGGTTATTGATGGGCAATATTATCGGGTATGGGTGGGCATTATGCCCAGGTATTGATGGGCAATATTCTCAGGTATTGATGGGCAATATTCTCGGGTATTGATGCGGACTATTCTCAGGTATTGGGTACTATTCTCAGGTATTGATGGGCACTATTGTCGGGTATTATTGGGCAATATTCTCGGGTATTGATGGGGACTATTCTCGGGTATTGATGGGCAATATTCTCGGGCATTGATGGGCACTATTCTCGGGTATTGATGGGGACTATTCTCGGGCATTGATGGGCAATATTCTCGGGCATTGATGGGCACTATTCTCAGGTATTGATGGGCACTATTCTCGGGTATTGATGGGGACTATCCTCGGGTATTGATGGGCACTATTCTCGGGTATTGATGGGGACTATTCTCAGGTATTGATGGGCACTATTCTCGGGTATTGATGGGCACTATTCTCAGGTATTGATGGGCACTATTCTCAGGTATTGATGGGCAATATTCTCGGGTATTGATGGGGACTATTCTCAGGTATTGATGGGCACTATTCTCGGGTATTGATGGGGACTATTCTCAGGTATTGATGGGCACTATTCTCAGGTATTGATGGGCAATATTCTCGGGTATTGATGGGGACTATTCTCGGGTATTGATGGGCAATATTCTCGGGCATTGATGGGGACTATTCTCAGGTATTGATGGGCACTATTCTCGGGTATTGATGGGCACTATTCTCGGGTATTGCTGGGGACTATTCTCGGGTATTGATGGGGACTATTCTCAGGTATTGATGGGCACTATTCTCGGGTATTGATGGGCACTATTCTCAGGTATTGATGGGCAATATTCTCGGGTATTGATGGGGACTATTCTCGGGTATTGATGGGCAATATTCTCGGGCATTGATGGGCACTATTCTCAGGTATTGATGTACACTATTCTCGGGTATTGATGGGCACTATTCACGGGTATAGATGGGCAATATTCTCGGGTATTGATGGGCACTATTCTCAGGTATTGATGGGCACTATTCTCGGGCATTGATGGGCACTATTCTCAGGTATTGATGGGCACTATTCTCGGGTATTGATGGGCACTATTCACGGGTATAGATGGGCAATATTCTCGGGCATTGATGGGCTCTATTCTCGGGTATGGATGGGGACTATTCTCGGGTATTGATGGGCAATATTCTCGGGCATTGTTGGGCACTATTTTCGGGTATTGATGGGGACTATTCTCGGGTATTGATGGGAACTATCTCGGGTATTGATGGGGACTATTCTCGGGTATTGATGGGCAATATTCTCGGGCATTGTTGGGCACTATTCTCGGGTATTGATGGGGACTATTCTCGGGTATTGATGGGGACTATTCTCGGGTATAGATGGGCACTATTCTCGGGTATAGATGGGCACTATTCTGGGGTATAGATGGGGAGTATTCTCGGGCATTGATGGGCACGATTCTCGGGTATTGATTGGGACTATTCTCAGGTATTGAAGGGCACTATTATCGTGTATGGGTGGGCATTATTCTCAGGTATTGAAGGGCACTATTATCGGGTATGGGTGGGCATTATTCTCAGGTATTGAAGGGCACTATTATCGGGTATGGGTGGGCATTATTCTCAGGTATTGAAGGGCACTATTATCGGGTATGGGTGGGCATTATTCTCAGGTATTGAAGGGCACTATTATCGGGTATGGGTGGGCATTATTCTCAGGTATTGATGGGGACTATTCTCGGGTAGTGATGGGGACTATTCTCGGGTATTGTTGGGGATTATTCTCAGGTATTGATGGGCACTATTCTCGGGTATTGTTGGGGACTATTCTCAGGTATTGAAGGGCACTATTATCGGGTATGGGTGGGCATTATTCTCAGGTATTGAAGGGCACTATTATCGGGTATGGGTGGGCATTATTCTCAGGTACTGATGGGGACTATTCTCGGGTATTGATGGGGACTATTCTCGGGTATTGATGGGGACTATTCTCAGGTATTGAAGGGCACTATTATCGGGTATGGGTGGGCATTATTCTCAGGTATTGATGGGCACTATTCTCAGGTATTGATGGGGACTATTCTCGGGTATTGATGGGGACTATTCTCGGGTATAGATGTGCACTATTCTCGGGTATAGATGGGCATTATTCTCGGTATTGATGGGGAGTATTCTCGGGCATTGATGGGCACTATTCTCGGGTATTGATGGGCACTATTGTCGGGTATTGATGGGGACTATTCTCGGGTATTGATGGGGACTATTCTCGGGTATAGATGGGCACTATTCTCGGGTATAGATGGGCACTATTCTCGGGTATTGATGGGGAGTATTCTCGGGCATTGATGGGCACTATTCTCGGGTATTGATGGGGAGTATTCTCAGGTATTGATGGGGACTATTCTCGGGTATTGATGGGCTCTATTCTCGGGGATTGGTGGGCACTATTCTCGGGTATAGATGGGCAATATTCTCGGGCATTGATGGGGACTATTCTCGGGTATAGATGGGCACTATTCACGGGTATAGATGGGCAATATTCTCGGGCATTGATGGGCTCTATTCTCGGGTATTGATGGGCACTATTCTCTGGTATTGATGGGCACTATTCTCGGGTATGGATGGGCAATATTCTCGGGCATTGATGGGCTCTATTCTCGGGTATTGATGGGCACTATTCTCTGGTATTGATGGGCACTATTCTCGGGTATGGATGGGCAATATTCTCGGGCATTGATGGGCACTATTCTCGGGTATGGATGGGCAATATTCTCGGGCATTGATGGGCTCTATTCTCGGGTATTGATGGGGACTATTCTCAGGTATTGATGGGCACTATTCTCGGGTATTGATGGGGACTATTCTCAGGTATTGATGGGCACTATTCTCGGGTATTGATGGGGACTATTCTCAGGTATTGATGGGCACTATTCACGGGTATAGATGGGCTCTATTCTCGGGTATTGATGGGCACTATTCTCGGGTATTGATGGGGACTATTCTCGGGTATTGATAGGAACTATCTCGGGTATTGATGGGGACTATTCTCGGGTATAGATGGGCACTATTCTCGGGTATAGATGGGGAGTATTCTCGGGTATAGATGGGCACTATTCTCGGGTATAGATGGGGAGTATTCTCGGGTATTGATGGGCACTATTCTCAGGTATTGATGGGCACTATCTCGGGTATTGATGGGGACTATTCTCGGGTATTGATGGGGACTATTCTCGGGTATTGATGGGCAATATTCTCGGGCATTGTTGGGCACTATTCTCGGGTATTGATGGGGACTATTCTCGGGTATAGATGGGCACTATTCTCGGGTATAGATGGGCACTATTCTCGGGTATTGATGGGCAATATTCTCGGGCATTGTTGGGCACTATTCTCGGGTATTGATGGGGACTATTCTCGGGTATAGATGGGCACTATTATCGGGTATGGGTGGGCACTATTCTCGGGTATTGATGGGCAATATTCTCGGGCATTGTTGGGCACTATTCTCGGGTATAGATGGGGACTATTATCGGGTATAGATGGGGACTATTATCGGGTATGGGTGGGCACTATTCTCAGGTATTGATGGGCACTATTCTCGGGTATTGATGGGGACTATTATCGGGTATAGATGGGGACTATTATCGGGTATGGGTGGGCACTATTCTCAGGTATTGATGGGCACTATTCTCGGGTATGGGTGGGCACTATTCTCAGGTATTGATGGGCACTATTCTCGGGTATTGATGGGGACTATTCTCAGGTATTGATGGGCACTATCTCGGGTATTGATGGGAACTATCTCGGGTATTGATGGGAACTATTCTCGGGTATTGATGGGGACTATTCTCGGGTATAGATGGGCACTATTCTCGGGTATAGATGGGCACTATTCTCGGGTATAGATGGGGAGTATTCTCGGGCATTGATGGGGACTATTCTCGGGTATTGATGGGCACTATTCTCGGGTATTGATTGGGACTATTCTCGGTTATTTACGTACACTATTCTCGGGTATGGGTGGGCATTGTTCTCAGGTATTGAAGGGCACTATTCTCGGGTATTGATGGGGACTATTCTCGGGTATTGTTGGGGACTATTCTCAGGTATTGAAGGGCACTATTATCGGGTATGGGTGGGCATTATTCTCAGGTATTGAAGGGCACTATTCTCGGGTATTGATGGGGACTATTCTCGGGTATTGATGGGGACTATTCTCGGGTATTGTTGGGGACTATTCTCAGGTATTGAAGGGCACTATTATCGGGTATGGGTGGGCATTATTCTCAGGTATTGATGGGCACTATTATCGGGTATGGGTGGGCATTATTCTCAGGTATTGAAGGGCACTATTATCGGGTATGGGTGGGCATTATTCTCAGGTATTGAAGGGCACTATTATCGGGTATGGGTGGGCATTATTCTCAGGTATTGATGGGCACTATTCTCGGGTATTGTTGGGGACTATTCTCAGGTATTGAAGGGCACTATTATCGGGTATGGCTGGGCATTATTCTCAGGTATTGATGGGCACTATTCTCGGGTATTGTTGGGGACTATTCTCAGGTATTGAAGGGCACTATTATCGGGTATGGGTGGGCATTATTCTCAGGTATTGATGGGGACTATTCTCGGGTATTGATGGGGACTATTCTCGGGTATTGATGGGGACTATTCTCAGGTATTGAAGGGCACTATTATCGGGTATGGGTGGGCATTATTCTCAGGTATTGATGGGGACTATTCTCGGGTATTGATGGGGACTATTCTCGGGTATTGATGGGGACTATTCTCGGGTATTGATGGGGACTATTCTCAGGTATTGAAGGGCACTATTATCGGGTATGGGTGGGCATTATTCTCAGGTATTGATGGGGACTATTCTCGGGTATTGATGGGGACTATTCTCGGGTATTGATGGGGACTATTCTCAGGTATTGAAGGGCACTATTATCGTGTATGGGTGGGCATTATTCTCAGGTATTGATGGGGACTATTCTCGGGTATTGATGGGGACTATTCTCAGGTATTGATGGGGACTATTCTCAGGTATTGATGGGGACTATTCTCGGGTATTGATGGGGACTATTCTCAGGTATTGATGGGGACTATTCTCGGGTATTGATGGGGACTATTCTCAGGTATTGATGGGGACTATTCTCGGGTATTGATGGGGACTATTCTCAGGTATTGATGGGGACTATTCTCGGGTATTGATGGGGACTATTCTCGGGTATTGATAGGGACTATTCTCAGGTATTGATGGGGACTATTCTCGGGTATTGATGGGGACTATTCTCGGGTATTGATGGGGACTATTCTCAGGTATTGATGGGGACTATTCTCGGGTATTGATGGGGACTATTCTCGGGTATTGATGGGGACTATTCTCAGGTATTGATAGGGACTATTCTCGGGTATTGATGGGGACTATTCTCAGGTATTGATGGGGACTATTCTCGGGTATTGATGGGGACTATTCTCGGGTACTGATGGGGACTATTCACAGGTATTGATGGGGACTATTCTCAGGTATTGATGGGCACTATTCTCAGGTATTGAAGGGCACTATTATCGGGTATGGGTGGGCATTATTCTCAGGTATTGATGGGCACTATTCTCAGGTATTGATGGGGACTATTCTCGGGTATTGATGGGGACTATTCTCGGGTATTGATGGGGACTATTCTCGGGTATTGATGGGGACTATTCTCGGGTATAGATGGGCACTATTCTCGGGTATAGATGGGCACTATTCTCGGGTATAGATGGGGACTATTCTCAGGTATTGATGGGCACTATTCTCGGGTATAGATGGGGACTATTCTCAGGTATTGATGGGGACTATTCTCGGGTATAGATGGGGACTATTCTCAGGTATTGATGGGGACTATTCTCGGGTATAGATGGGGACTATTCTCAGGTATTGATGGGGACTATTCTCGGGTATAGATGGGGACTATTCTCAGGTATTGATGGGGACTATTCTCGGGTATAGATGGGCACTATTCTCAGGTATTGATGGGCACTATTCTCGGGTATAGATGGGGACTATTCTCAGGTATTGATGGGGACTATTCTCGTGTATAGATGGGGACTATTCTCAGGTATTGATGGGCTCTATTCTCGGGTATAGATGGGCACTATTCTCGGGTATTGATGGGCACTATTCTCGGGTATAGATGGGGACTATTCTCAGGTATTGATGGGGACTATTCTCGGGTATTGTTGGGCACTATTCTCGTGTATTGATGGGGAGTATTCTCGGGTATTGATGGGGACTATTCTCGGGTATAGATGGGCAATATTCTCGGGCATTGATGGGGACTATTCTCGGGTATAGATGGGCAATATTCTCGGGCATTGATGGGGACTATTTCAGGTATTGATGGGCACTATTCTCGGGCATTGATGGGCACTATTCTCGGGTATTGATGGGGACTATTCTCAGGTATTGATGGGGACTATTCTCGGGTATTGATGGGGACTATTCTCGGGTATTGAAGGGCACTATTATCGGGTATGGGTGGGCATTATTCTCTGGTATTGATGGGGACTATTCTCGGGTATTGATGGGGACTATTCTCGGGTATTTCTGGGCACTATTCTCAGGTATTGATGGGGACTACTCAGGTATTGATGGGCATTATTCTCAGGTATTGATGGGCACTATTCTCAGGTATTGATGGGCACTATTCTCAGGTATTGATGGGCACTATTCTCGGGTGTTGATGGGGACTATTCTCAGGTATTGATGGGGACTATTCTCGGGTATTGATGGGGAGTATTCTCGGGTATTTCTGGGCACTATTCTCAGGTATTGATGGGGACTATTCTCAGGTATTGTTGGGCACTATTCTCAGGTATTGATGGGCACTATTCTCAGGTATTGATGGGCACTATTCTCGGGTATTGATGGGGACTATTCTCAGGTATTGATGGGGACTATTCTCGGGTATTGATGGGGTCTATTCTCGGGTATTGATGGGCACTGCTCCTCGGTATTGATGGGGACTATTCTCAGGTCTTGATGGGGACTATTCTCAGGTATTGATGGGGACTGTTCTTAGGTATTGATGAGCACTATATCGGGTATTGATGGGCATTATTCTCAGGTTTGGGTGGGCACTATTCCCAGGAATTGATGGGGACTATTCTCTGGTATGGGCGGGCATTATTATCAGGTATTGATGGGCACTATTCTCAGGGATTGATGGGCACTATTCTCAGGTATTGATGGGCACTATTCTCAGGTATTGATGGGCATTATTCTCAGGCATTGATGGGCACTATTCTCAGGTATTGATGGGCACTATTCTCAGGTATTGATGGGCACTATTCTCAGGCATGGGTGGGCACAATTCTCAGGTATGGGTGGGCATTATTCTCAGACATTGATGGGCACTATTCTCAGGTATTGATGGGCACTATTCTCAGGTATTGATGGGCACTATTCTCAGGTATGTGTGGGCATTATTCTCAGGCATTGATGGGCACTATTCTCAGGTATTGATGGGCACTATTCTCAGGTATTGATGGGCACTATTCTCAGGCATGGGTGGGCACAATTCTCAGGTATGGGTTGGCATTATTCTCAGACATTGATGGGCACTATTCTCAGGTATTGATGGGCACTATTCTCAGGTATTGATGGGCACTATTCTCAGGTATGGGTGGGCATTATTCTCAGGCATTGATGGGCACTATTCTCAGGTATTGATGGGCACTATTCTCAGGTATTGATGGGCACTATTCTCAGGCATGGGTTGGCACAATTCTCAGGTATGGGTGGGCATTATTCTCTGGTATTGATGGCACTATTCTCTGGTATTGATGGGGACTATTCGCAGGCATGGGTGGGCACAACTCTCAGGTATTTTGGGAATTATTCTCAGGTACTGATGGGCACTATTCTCAGGTATTAATGGTCACTATTTTCAGGCATGTGTGGTCACAATTCTCGGGTATTGATGGAGACTATTCTCAGGTATTGTTTAGGACGATTCACACGTATGGGTGGGCATTATTCTGAGGTATTGATGGGCAATATTCTCGGGTATTGATGGGCCGTATTCACTGGTATTGTTGGGGACTATTCACAGGTATTGATGGGCATTATTCTCAGGTATGGGTGGGCATTATTCTCAGGCATTGATGGGCACTATTCTCAGGTATTGATGGGCACTATTCTCAGGTATGGGTGGGCATTATTCTCAGGCATTGATGGGCACTATTCTCAGGTATTGATGGGCACTATTCTCAGGTATTGATGGGCACTATTCTAAGGCATGGGTGGGCACAATTCTCAGGTATGGGTGGGCACTATTCTCTGGTATTGATGGAGACTATTCGCAGGCATGGGTGGGCACAACTCTCAGGTATGGGTGGGAATTATTCTCAGGTACTGATGGGCACTATTCTCAGGTATTAATGGGCACTATTCTCAGGCATGGGTGGGCACTATTCTCAGGTATTGATGGGTATTATTCTCAGGTATGGGCGGAACTATTATCAGGTATTGATGGGCAGTATTCTCAGGGATTGTTGGGCACCATTCCAGGGTATTGATGGGCAACATTCTCGGGTATTGATCGGCAATATTTTCGAGTATTGATGGGCACTATTCTCAGGTTTGGGTGGGCACTATTCTCGGGTATTGATGGAGACTATTCTCAGTTATTGATGGGCACTATTTTCAGATATGGATGGGCACACTTCTCAGGTATGGGTGGGAATTATTCTCAGGTATTGATGGGCACTATTCTCTGGTATTGATGGGCACTGTTCTCAGGTATTGATGGGGACTATCATCAGGTATGGGTGGGCACGATGCTCAGGTATTGATGGGCATTATTCTCAGGTGTTCGTGGGCACTATTCTCAGGTATTGATGGGGACTATTCTCAGGTATGGGTGGCCATTATTCTCAGGTATTGATGGGGACTACTCCCAGATATTGGTGGGCACTATTCTCAGGTATTGATGGGGACTATTCTCAGGTATGGTTGGCCATTATTCTCAGGTATTGATGGGCACCATTCTCAGGTGTTCGTGGGCACTATTCTCAGGTGTTGATGGGCACTATTCTCAGGTATCGATGGGGACTATTCTCGGGTACTGATGGGCACTATTCTCAGTTATTGATGGGCACTATTCTCGGGTATTGATGGGCACCATTCTCGGTTATTGATGGGCACTACTCTCGGGTATTGATAGGAACTATTCTCAGGTATTGATGGGGACTATTCTCAGGTATGGGTGGGCACAATTCTCAGGTATTGATGGGGACTACTGTCAGGTATGGGTGGGCACTATTCTCAGGTGTTAATGGGCACTATTCTCAGGTATTGATGGGCGCTATTATCATGTATTGATGGGGACTATTGGCGGGTATTGATGGGGACTATTCTCGGGTATTGAGGGCACTATTCCCAGGTTTGGGTTGGCACTATTCTCAGGTATGGGTGGGCACTATTCTCAGGTATTTATGGGGACTATTATCAGGTATGGGTGGGCACTATGCTCAGGTATTAATTGGCACTATTCTCAGTTATGGATGGGGACTACTCTTAATATGTGTGGGCAATATTCTCGGGTATTGATGTGCACAATTCTCAGGATTGGGTGTGCACTATTCTCAGTTATTGATGGGCACAATTCTCAGGTATTTATGGGTGCTATTCTCAAGTATTTATGGGGACTATTCTCCGGTGTGGGTGGGCACAATTCTCAGGTATTGATGGGGACTATTCTCAGGTATTGATGGGGACTATTCTCAGGTATTTATGTGGACTATTCTCCGGTGTGGGTTGGCATTATTCTCAAGTATTGATGGGCACTATTCTCAGGTATTGATGGGCACTATTCTCAGGTAGTGATGGGAACTATTCTCAAGTATTGAAGGGCACTATCTCGGGTATTGATGGGCACTATTCTCAGGGTTGGGTGGGCACTATTCCCAGGAATTGATGGGGACTATTCTCTGGTATGGGCGGGCATTATTATCAGGTATTGATGGGCACTATTCTCAGGGATTGATGGGCACCATTCCTGGGTATTGATGGGCAACATACCCGGGTATTGATGGGCAATATTTTCGAGTATTGATGGGCACTATTCTCAGGTATTGATGGGCACTATTCTCAGGTATTGATGGGGACTATTCTCAGGCATGGGTGGGCACAATTCTCAGGTATGGGTGGGCACAATTCTCAGGTATGGGTGGGCATTATTCTCAGGTATTGATGGCACTATTCTCTGGTATTGATGGGGACTATTCGCAGGCATGGGTGGGCACAACTCTCAGGTATGGGTGGGAATTATTCTCAGGTACTGATGGACACTATTCTCAGGTATTAATTGGCACTATTCTCAGGCATAGGTGGGCACTATTCTCAGGTATGGGTGGGAATTATTCTCAGGTACTGATGGACACTATTCTCAGGTATTAATGGGCACTATTCTCAGCCATGGGTCGGCACAATTCTCAGGTATTAATGGTGACTATTCTCACGTATGGATGGGCATTATTCTCAGGTATTGATGGGCACTATTTTCAGGCATGTGTGGGCACAATTCTCGGGTATTGATGGAGACTATTCTCAGGTATTGTTTGGGACGATTCACACGTATGGGTGGGCATTATTCTGAGGTATTGATGGGCACTATTCTTGGGTATTGATGGGCTGTATTCACAGGTATTGTTGGGGACTATTCACAGGTATTGATGGGCATTATTCTTAGGTGTTGATGGGCACTATCCTCGGGTATTGATGGGCATTATTCCAAGGTATTGATGGGCAATATTCTCGGGTATTGATGGGCACTATTCTCAGGTATTGATGGGGACTATTCTCGGTTATTTATGGGCACTATTCTCGGGTATGGGTGGGCATTATTCTCAGGGATTGAGGGGCACTATTCTCGTGTATTGATGGGGACTATTCTCGGGTATTGGGGACTATTCTCCGGTGTGGGTGGGCATTATTCTCAAGCATTGATGGGCACTATTCTCAGGTATTGATGGGGACTATCATCAGGTATGGGTGGGCACGATGCTCAGGTATTGATGGGCATTATTCTCAGGTGTTCGTGGGCACTATTCTCAGGTATTGATGGGGACTATTCTCAGGTATGGGTGGCCATTATTCTCAGGTATTGATGGGGACTACTCCCAGATATTGGTGGGCACTATTCTCGGGTATTGATGGGCACTATTCTCAGGTATTGATGGGGACTACTCCCAGATATTGGTGGGCACTATTCTCAGGTATTGATGGGGACTATTCTCAGGTATGGTTGGCCATTATTCTCAGGTATTGATGGGCACCATTCTCAGGTGTTCGTGGGCACTATTCTCAGGTATCGATGGGGACTATTCTCGGGTACTGATGGGCACTATTCTCAGTTATTGATGGGCACTATTCTCGGGTATTGATGGGCACCATTCTCGGTTATTGATGGGCACTACTCTCGGGTATTGATGGGAACTATTCTCAGGTATTGATGGGGACTATTCTCAGGTATGGGTGGGCACAATTCTCAGGTATTGATGGGGACAACTGTCAGGTATGGGTGGGCACTATTCTCAGGTGTTAATGGGCACTATTCTCAGGTATTGATGGGCGCTATCATCATGTATTGATGGGGGCTATTCGCGGGTATTGATGGGCATTATTCTCGGGTATTGATGGGGATTATTCTCGGGTATTGAGGGCACTATTCCCAGGTTTGGGTTGGCACTATTCTCAGGTATGGGTGGGCACTATTCTCAGGTATTTATGGGCACTATTCTCAGGTATTGATGGGGACTATTCTCAGGTATGGGTGGGCACTATGCTCAGGTATTTATGGGGACTATTATCAGGTATGGGTGGGCACTATGCTCAGGTATTAATTGGCACTATTCTCAGTTATGGATGGGGACTACTCTTAATATGTGTGGGCAATATTCTCGGGTATTGATGTGCACAATTCTCAGGATTGGATGTGCACTATTCGCAGGTATTGATGGGCACTATTCCAGGGCATTGATGGGCGCTATTCTCAGGATTGGGTGTGCACTATTCTCAGTTATTGATGGGCACAATTCTCAGGATTGGGTGAGCACTATTCTCAGGTATTGATTTGCAGAATTCTCTGGATTGGGTGTGCACTATTCTCAGGTATTTATGGGCACAATTCCCAGGTATTGATGGGGACTATTCTCAAGTATTTATGGGGACTATTCTCAGGTATTGATGGGGACTATTCTCCGGTGTGGGTGGGCATTATTCTCAAGTATTGATTGGCGCTATTCTCAGGTATTGATGGGGACTATTCTCCGGTGTGGGTTGGCATTATTCTCAAGTATTGATTGGCACTATTCTCAAGTATTGATTGGCACTATTCTCAGGTATTGATGGGGACTATTCTCCGGTGTGGGTGGGCACGATTCGCAGGTATTGATGGGGACTATTCTCAGGTATTTATGGGGACTATTCTCCGGTGTGGGTTGGCATTATTCCCAAGTATTGATTGGCACTATTCTCAAGTATTGATTGGCACTATTCTCAGGTATTGATGGGGACTATTCTCCGGTGTGGGTGGGCACGATTCTCAGGTATTGATGGGGACGATTCTCAGGTATTTATGGGGACTATTCTCCGGTGTGGGTTGGCATTATTCTCAAGTATTGATGGGCACTATTCTCAGGTATTGATGGGGACTATTCTCAGGTATGGCTGGGCATTATTCTCAGGTATTGATGGGCACTATTTTCAGGTATGTGTGGGCACAATTCTCGGATATTGATGGAGACTATTCTCAGGTGATGTTTGGGACTATTCACAGGTATTGATGGGCACAATTCTCAGGTATGGTTGGGCACTAGTCCAGGGTATTGATGGGCGCTATGCTCAGGTATGGGTCGGCACTATTCTCAGGTATTGATGGGTACTGTTCTCAGGTATTGATGGCACTATTCTCAGGTATTGATGCGGACTATTCTCGGGTATTGATGGGGACTATTCTCCGGTGTGGGTGGGCACAATTCTCAGGTATTGATGGGGACTATTCTCGGGTATTGAGGGGAACATTCTCAGGTATCGATGGGCACTATTCCCAGGTATGGGTCGGCACTATTCTCAGGTATTGATGGGTACTGTTCTCAGGTATTGATGGCACTATTCTCAGGTATTGATGGGGACTATTCTCGTGTATTGATGGGGACTATTCTCCGGTGTGGGTGGGCACAATTCTCAGGTATTGATGCGGACTATTCTCGGGTATTGAGGGGAACATTCTCAGGTATCGATGGGCACTATTCCCAGTTATGGGTGGGCACAATTCTCAGGTATTGATGGGGACTACCGTCAGGTATGGGTGGGCACTATTCTCAGGTGTTAATGGGCACTATTCTCAGGTATTGATGGGCGCTATTCTCATGTATTGATGGGGACTATTCTCAGGTATGGGTGGGCACTATTCTCAGGTGTTAATGGGCACTATTCTCAGGTATTTATGGGCAATATTCTCAGATATTGATGGAGACTATTCTCCGGTGTGGGTGGGCATTATTCTCAGGTGTTAATGGGCACTATGCTCAGGTATTAATTGGCACTATTCCCAGGTTTGGGTTGGCCCTATCCTCAGGTATGGGTGGGCACTATTCTCAGGTATTTATGGGCACTATTCTCAGGTATTGATGGGGACGATTCTCAGGTATTGATGGGGACGATTCTCCGGTGTCGGTGGGCATTATTCTCAAGTATTGATGGGCACAATTATCAGGTATGGATGAGCACTAGTCCAGGGTATTGGTGGGCGCTATTCTCAGGTATTGATGGGGACTACTGTCAGGTATGGGTGGGCACTATTCTCAGGTATGGGTGGGCACTATTCTCAGGTGTTAATGGGCACTATTCTCAGGTATGGGTGGGCACTATTCTCAGGTGTTAATTGGCACTATTCCCATGTATTGATGGGGACTATTCTCAGGTATGGGTGGGCATTATTCTCTGGTATTGATGGGCACTATTCTCAGGTATTGATGGGGACTATTCTCAGGTATTGATGGGCAATATTCTCGGGTATTGATGGGCACTATTCTCAGGTATTGATGGGGACTATTCTCAGGTATGGCTGGGCATTATTCTCAGGTATCGATGGGCACTATTTTCAGGTATTTATGGGGACTATTCTCCGGTGTGGGTTGGCATCATTCCCAAGTATTGATGGGCATATTCACAGGTATTGATGGGCACTATTTTCAGGTATGTGTGGGCACAATTCTCGGATATTGATGGAGACTATTCTCAGGTATTGTTTGGGACTATTGACAGGTATTGATGGGCATTATTCTCAGGTATTGATGGGCCGTATTCACTGGTATTGATGGGCACTATTCTCAGGTATTGATGGGGACTATTCTCAGGTATTTATGGGGACTATTCTCCGGTGTGGGTTGGCATCATTCCCAAGTATTGATGGGCACTATTCTCAGGTATTGATGGGGACTATTCTCAGGTATGGCTGGGCATTATTCTCAGGTATTGATGGGCACTATTTTCAGGTATGTGTGGGCACAATTCTCGGATATTGATGGAGACTATTCTCAGGTATTGTTTGGGACTATTGACAGGTATTGATGGGCACTATTCTCGGGTATTGATGGGCCGTATTCACAGCTATTTTTGGGGACAATTCACAGGTATTGATGGGCACAATTCTCAGGTATGGTTGGGCACTAGTCCAGGGTATTGATGGGCGCTATGCTCAGGTATGGGTGGGCACAATTCTCAGGTATGGGTCGGCACTATTCTCAGGTATGGTTGGGCATTATTATCAGGTATTGATGGGTACTATTCTCGGGTATTGAGGGGAACATTCTCAGGTGTGAATGGGCACTATTCTCAGGTATTGATGGGGACTATTCTCATGTATTGATGGGCTCTATTCTCAGGTATTGATGGGGACTATTCTCCGGTGTGGGTGGGCATTATTCTCAAGTATTGATGGGCGCTATGCTCCTGTATTAATTGGCACTATTCTCTGTTATGGATGGTGACTACTCTTAATATGTGTGGGCACTATCTCGGGTATTGATGTGCACAATTCTCGAGTATTGATGGGGACTATTCCAGGGCATTGATGGGCGCTATTCTCAGGTGTTAATGGGCACTATTCTCAGGTATGGGTGGGCACAATTCTCAGGTATGGGTGGGCACTATTCTCAGAAATTTTTGGGCACTATTCTCAGGTATTGATGGGGACTATTCTCCGGTGTGGGTGGGCACTATTCTCAAGTATTGATGGGCGCTATTCTCAGGTATTGATGGGGTCTATTATCAGGTCTGGGTGGGCACTATTCTCAGGTATGGGTGGGCACTATTCTCAGGTATTTATGGGCACTATTGTCAGGTATTGATGGGGACTATTCTGGGGTATTGATGGGTACTATTCCCAGGTATTTATGGGGACTATTATCAGGTATGGGTGGGCACTATGCTCAGGTATTAATTGGCACTATTGTCAGTTATGGATGGGGACTACTCTTAATATGTGTGGGCACTATCTCGGTTATTGATGGGCACAATTCTCAGGATTGGATGTGCACTATTCTCAGGTATTGATGGGCACAATTCTCCGGTGTGGGTGGGCATTATTCTCAAGTATTGATGGGCACTATTCTCAGGTATTGATGTGCACTATTCTCAGGTATTGATGGGCACAATTCTCCGGTGTGGGTGGGCACTATTCTCAAGTATTGATGGGCGCTATTCTCAGGTATTGATGGGGACTATTATCAGGTCTGGGTGGGCACTATTCTCAGGTGTTAATTGGCACTATTCTCATGTATTGATGGGAACTATTCTCAGGTATTGATGGGCACTATTCTCAGTTATAGATGAGGACTATTCTCAGGTATTTATGGGCACTATTGTCAGGTATTGATGGGCACAATTCTCAGGATTGGGTGTGCACTATTCTCAGGTATTCATGGGCACTATTCCAGGGTATTGCTGGGTGCTATTCTCAGGTATGGGTCTGCACTATTCTCAGGTATGGGTGGGCATTATTCTCTGGTATTGATGGGCACTATTCTCAGGTATTGATGCGGACTATTCTGGGGTATTGATGGGCACTATTATCGGGTATTGCTGGGCACTATTCTCACGTATGGCTGGGCATTATTCTCAGGTATTGATGGGCACTATTTTCAGGCATGTGTGGGCACAATTCTCGGGTATTGATGGAGAGTATTCTCACGTATGGGTGGGCGTTCTTCTCAGGTATTGATGGGCACTATTCTCGGGTATTGATGGGCACTATTCTGAGGTATTGATGGGCAATATTGTCGGTTATTTATGGGCACTATTCTCGGGTATGAGTGGGCTTTATTCTCAGGTATGGGTGGCCACTATTCTTGGTTATTGATGGGCACAATTCTCAGGTGTTCGTGTACACTATTCTCAGGTGTTGATGGGGACTATTCTCGGGTATTGATGGGCACTATTCTCCAAGTATTGATGGGCACTGTTCTCGGGTATTGATGGGCACTGTTCTCGGGTATTGATGGGCACCATTCTCGGTTATTGATGGACACCACTCTCGGGTACTGATGGGAACTATTCTTAGGTATTGTTGGGGACTATTCTCGGGTATTGATGGGAATATTCTCAGGTATTGATGGGCACGATTCTCAGGTATTGTTGGGGACTATTCTCGGGTATTGATGGGAATATTCTCAGATATTGATGGGCACGATTCTCAGGTATGGGTGGGCACTATTCTCAGGTATTGATGGGGACTATTCTCAGGTATGGGTGGGCACAATTCTCAGGTATTGATGTGGACTACTGTCAGGTATGGGTGGGCACTATTGTCAGGTGTTAATGGGCACTATTCTCAGGTATTGATGGGGACTATTCTCCGGTATTGAGGGCACTATTCACAGGTTTGGGTTGGCACTATTCTCAGGTATGGGTGGGCACAATGCACAGGTATGGGTGGGTGCTATGCTCAGGTATTTATGGGCACTGTTCTCAGGTATTGATGGGGACTATTCTCAGGTATTGATGGGGACTATTCTCCGGTGTGGGTGGGCACTATTCTCAAGTATTGATGGGCACTATTCTGGGGTATTGAGGGGTACATGCTCAGGTTTTGATGGGCACTATTCCCAGGTATGGGTGGGCACAATTCTAGGGTTTTGATGGGGACTATTCTCGGGTATTGATGGGGACTATTCTCCGGTGTGGGTGGGCATTATTCTCAAGTATTGATAGGCGCTATTCTCAGGTATTGATGGGGACTATTCTGGGGTATTGAGGGGTACATGCTCAGGTTTTGATGGGCACTATTCCCAGGTATGGGTGGGCACAATTCTAGGGTTTTGATGGGGACTATTCTCGGGTATTGATGGGGACTATTCTCCGGTGTGGGTGGGCACTATTCTCAAGTATTGATGGGCACTATTCTCAGGTATTGATGGGCACTATTATCAGGTATGGGTGGGCACTATGCTCAGGTATTAATTGGCACTATTCTCAGTTATGGATGGGGACTACTCTTAATATGTGTGGGCAATATTCTCGGTTATTGATGGGCACAATTCTCAGGATTGGGTGTGCACTATTCTCAGGTATTGATGGGCACTATTCCAGGGCATTGATGGGCGCTATTCTCAGGTATGGGTGGGCACTATTCCCAGGTATGGGTGGGCACTATTCTCAGGTGTTAATTGGCACTATTCTCATGTATTGATGGGGACTATTCTCGGGTATTGATGGGCATTATTCGTGGGTATTGATGGGAACTATTCTCAGGTATTTATGGGCACTATTCTCAGGTATTGATGGGGACTATTCTCAGGTATTGATGGGGACTATTCTCCGGTGTGGGTGGGCACTATTCTCAAGTATTGATGGGCACTATTCTCAGGTATTGATGGGAACTATTCTCAGGTATTTATGGGCACTATTCTCAGGTATGGGTGGGCACTATTCTCAGGTTTTTATGGGCACTATTCTCAGGTATTGATGGGGACTATTCTCAGGTATTGATGGGGACTATTCTCCGGTGTGGGTGGGCACTATTCTCAAGTATTGATGGGCACTATTCTCAGGTATTGATGGGGACTATTCTCAGGTATTTATGGGGACTATTATCAGGTATGGGTGGGCACTATGCTCAGGTATTAATTGGCACTATTCTCAGTTATGGATGGGGACTACTCTTAATATGTGTGGGCAATATTCTCGGTTATTGATGGGCATAATTCTCAGGATTGGGTGTGCACTATTCTCAGGTATTCATGGGCACTATTCCTGGGTATTGATGGGCGCTATTCTCAGGTATGGGTGGGCACTATTCTCAGGTATTGATGCGGACTATTCTGGGGTATTGATGGGCACTATTATCGGGTATTGATGGGCACTGTTCTCAGGTATTAATGGTCACTATTTTCAGGTATTGATGGGCATTATTCTTAGGTGTTGATGGGCACTATCCTCGGGTATTGATGGGCATTATTCCCAGGTATTGATGGGCAATATTCTCGAGTATTGATGGGCAATATTCTCGAGTATTGATGGGCACTATTCTCGGGTATTGATGGGGACTATTCTCAGGTATGGGTGGCCATTATTCTCAGGTATTGATGGGCACCATTCTCCAGGTATTGATGGGGACTACTCTCAGGTATGGGTGGGCACTATTCTCGGTTATTGATGGGCACCATTCTCAGGTGTTCGTGTACACTATTCTTAGGTGTTGATGGGCACTATTCTCGGGTATCGATGGGGACTATTCTCGGGTATTGATGGGCACTATTCTCCAAGTATTGATGGGCACTGTTCTCGGGTATTGATGGGCACCATTCTCGGTTATTGATGGACACTACTCTCGGGTACTGATGGGAACTATTCTCAGGTAATTTTGGGGACTATTCTCGTGTATTGATGGGGACTATTCTCAGGTATGGGTGGGCACAATTCTCAGGTATTGATGGGGACTACTGTCAGGTATGGGTGGGCACTATTGTCAGGTGTTAATGGGCACTATTCTCAGGTTTTGATGGGCGCTATTGTCATGTATTGATGGGGACTATTCTCGGGTATTGATGGGCGTTATTCTTCGGTATTGATGGGGACTATTCTCCGGTATTGAGGGCACTATTCACAGGTTTGGGTTGGCACTATTCTCAGGTATGGGTGGGCACAATGCACAGGTATGGGTGGGTGCTATGCTCAGGTATTTATGGGCACTATCCTCAGGTATTGGTGGGCACTACTCTCAGGTATTGATGGGCACTATCCTCAGGTATTGGTGGGCACTACTCTCAGGTATTGATGGGCACTATCCTCAGGTATTGGTGGGCACTATCCTCAGGTATTGGTGGGCACTACTCTCAGGTATTGATGGGCACTATTCTCGGGTATTGATGGGGACTATTCTCGGGTATGGGTGGCCATTATTCTCAGGTATTGATGGGCACTATTCTCAGGTATTGATGGGGACTACTCTCAGGTATGGGCGGGCACTATTCTCGGTTATTGATGGGCAGAATTCACAGGTGTTTGTCGGCACTATTCTCAGGTGTTGATGGGCACTATTCTCAGGTATCGATGGGGACTATTCTCGGGTATTGATTGGCAGAATTCACAGGTGTTGATGGGCACTATTCTCAGGTATCGATGGGGACTATTCTCGGGTATTGATTGGCAGAATTCACAGGGATTGATGGGCACCATTCCAGGGTATTGATGGGCACTATTCTCAGGTATGTTCGGGCATTATTATCAGGTATTGATGGGGACTATTCTCAGGTATTGATGGGCACTATTCTCAGGTATTTATGGGCACCATTCTCAGGCATGGGTGAGCATTATTCTCAGCTATTGATGGGCACTATTCTCAGGTATTGATGGGGACTATTCTCAGGTATGGCTTTGCACTTTTCTCAGGGATTGTTGGGCACCATTCCAGGGTATTGATGGGCAACATTCTCAGGTATTGTTGGGCAGTATTCTCAGGTATTGATGGGGACTATTCTCGGGTATTGATGGGGACTATTCTCAGGTATTGATGGGGACTATTCTCAGGTATAGATGGGGACTATTCTCAGGTATTGATGGGGACTATACTCAGGCATGGAGTGGGCATTATTCTCAGGCATTGATGGGCACTATTCTCAGGTATTGATGGGCACTATTCTCAGGTATTGATGGGGACTATTCTCAGGTATTGATGGGCACTATTCTCAGGTATTGATGGGGACTATTCTCAGGTATTGATGGGGACTATTCTCAGGTATTGATGGGCACTATTCTCAGGTATTGATCGGGACTATTCTCAGGTATTGATGGGGACTATTCTCAGGTATTGATGGGGACTATTCTCAGGTATGGCTGGGCACTTTTCTCAGGGATTGATGGGCACCATTCCAGGGTATTGATGGGCACCATTCCAGGGTATTGATGGGCAACATTCTCAGGTATTGTTGGGCAATATATTCGAGTATTGATGGGGACTATTCTCTGGTATTTATTGGCACTATTCTCAGGCATGGGTGGGCATTATTCTCAGGTATTGATGGGCACTATTCTCAGGTATTGATGGGCCCTACTCTCAGGTATTGATGGGCACTACTCTCAGGTATTGATGGGCACTATTCTCGGGTATTGATGGGCGCTATCTTCAGGCATTGATGGGCACTATTTTCTGGTATGGGTCGGCATTATCCTGAGGTATTGATGGGCACTATTCTCAGGGATTTATGGGCACTATTCTCGGGTATTGTTGGGCAGTATTCGAAGGTACTGATGGGCACTATTCGCAGGTATGGGTGGGCACTATCCTCTGATATTGATTGGCACTATTCGCAGGTATTGATGGGCACTATCCTCAGGTGTTGATGGGCACTATTCTCAGGTATTGATGGGGACTATTCTCAGGTATTGATGGGGACTATTCTCGGGTATTGATGGCCGCTATCTTCAGGTATTGATGGGCACTATTCTCAGGTATTGATGGGGACTATTCTCAGGCATGGAGTGGGCATTATTCTCAGGGATTGTTGGGCACCATTCCAGGGTATTGATGGGCACTATTCTCAGGTATTGATGGGCACTATTCTCAGGTATTGATGGGGACTATTCTCAGGCATGGAGTGGGCATTATTCTCAGGTATTGATGGGCACTATTCTCAGGTATTGATGGGCCCTATTCTCAGGTATTGATGGGCACTATCCTCAGGTATTGGTGGGCGCTATTCTCGGGTATTGATGGCCGCTATCTTCAGGCATTGATGGGCACTATTCTCAGGTATGGGTAGGCACTATCCTGAGTTATTGATGGGCACTACCCTCTGGGATTTATGGGCACTATTCTCAGGTACTGATGGGCACTATTTTCAGGGATTTATGGGCACTATTCTCAGGTATTGTTGGGCAGTATTCGCAGGTATGGGTGGGCACTATCCTCTGATATTGATGGGCTCTATTCGCAGGTATGGGTGGGCACTATCCTCAGGTGTTGATGGGCACTATTCTCGGGTATTGATGGGGTCTATTCGAAGGATTTTATGGGCACTATTTGCAGGTAAGGGTGGGCACTATCTTCAGGTATTGATGGGCACTATTCTCATGTATGGATGGGCACTATTCTCACCAGTGGATGGGCACTATTCTCCAGTATTATGTGCACTATTCTCAGGTATAAATGAGCACTATTATTAGGTATAGGTGGGCACTATTCTCCGGTATGGATTGGCTTTATTCTCAGGTATGGATGGGCACTATTCTGAGGCATGGATGGACACTATACTCAGGTACACCTGGGCACTATTCTCAAGCATGGATGGGCACTATACTCAGGTACACCTGGGCACTATTCTCAAGCATGGATGGGCACTATACTCAGGTACACCTGGGCACTATTCTCAAGCATGGATGGGCACTATACTCAGGTACACGTGGGCACTATTCTCAAGCATGGATGGACACTATACTCAGGTACACCTGGGCACTATTCTCAAGCATGGATGGGCACTATACTCAGGTACACCTGGGCACTATTCTCAAGCATGGATGGGCACTATACTCAGGTACACCTGGGCACTATTCTCAAGCATGGATGGGCACTATACTCAGGTACACCTGGGCACTATTCTCAGGCATGGATGGGCACTATACTCAGGTTCAGCTCGTCACTATTCTCCATTGTGGATTGGCACTATTCTCCAGTATGGATGGGCACTATTCTCCGGTATATTTGGGCACTAAGCTCAGGTACAGGTGGGCACTATTCTCAGCTCTGGATGCGCACTATTCTCAGGTAAGATGGGCTCTATTCTGCAGTATGGCTGGGCACTGTTCTCAGATAGATTTGGGCACTATTCTGAGGTACAGATGGGCACTGTTCAGAGGTAGAGGTGGGAACTGCTCACAGGTAGAGATGGGCACTATTCTCAGTTATGTATGGGCACTATTCTCACATACAATTGGGCATTATTCTCAGGTATGAATGGGCACTCTTCTGAGGTATGGATGGGCACTATTCTCAGGTATGGTTGGGCATTATACTCAGGTATGCATGGGCATCATTCTCAGGTATGGGTGGGCATTGTCCCTCTGATCCCTGCCCCCTGATCCCAGTCCCTCCGATCCCAGTCCCTCTCATCCCGGTGCATTGTTATCCAGTCCCCCAATCCCCGTGCCCACAATCCCAGTCCCTCTGATCCCAGTTCCCTCTGATCCCAGTCCTCTCTGATCCCAGCCCTCTCTGATCCCAGTCCCCTCTGATCCCAGTGCCCTCTGATCCCAGTTCCCTCTGATCCCAGTCCTCTCTGATCCCAGTGCCCTCTGATCCTAGTTCACAGATCCCCATCCCCTATCCTAGTCCCCTGTTTCCAGTCCCCTCTGTTCCAAGTCCCCTCTGATCCGAGTCCCCCTCATCCTAGTCCCCAATGCCAATGCTCTGATCCCTCTCCTCAATCCCAGTCCCTCTCATCCCAGTTTCTCTGATCCCAGTTCCTCTGATCCCAATCCCCAATCCTAGTCCCTCCTGCAGTATAAGGATGTAAAGGGTTAGCTCTGATGACAGCGAGAGAGACCCCTTAACTGTCCGAGTGATGATATAACAGTCACATGAGATAGACTGGAGAAGAAAAAAGTATTGCAGCACAAAGGATGCTCGCTTAGCTGGCTTGTGGAGAGTGTATATAGTAACTGTAAATAATAGAGTTGTTAGTTAACCTTTACCAGAGTCTAAGACTTTCTCTAGAATGTCCAACAACACTACTAATACAAACCCAACAACGCAACATGGTGACAATGGTGAAAGTGAGCAGGAGAATATGAAGATATCCTTACCTTTGGAAGAAACACCAGCGAACAACAGGGAAATTTAAAGAGAAATACAGTAAGAAAATTATTTACCAGCAGGAGAGGCTGTGAAGAGTCCTGCAGCCTCCCAGACCACACCACAGCAGAATGGGGCTCCGTGTCGGCACTTCCAGCACATCCAGCGGTCAGGTCCGAGTCTTCATGCCGGTGATGTTCTAGGATCGGGAAGACCGTGAAACTGGCCATTTATTTAATCGGCACACTGGGGTAAAAAAAAAGGATGCAGAACGTGATCTCGGTTGAATCGGCGATGAGGGAGGCCAGTACAGTCGGCGGCCATTGTTCAGCCTCACCGAGGAGAAAAAGCGCGGTAATCATCAGAAATCACGGGAAAAGTAAGGGAGTGCGAACACCTCAAGCCAAGCCTGAAAATGTTAAAATTAAAGGGGAACACCCTAGCAAAACCTAGCAAACAAAAGAAAGCAATAAGGATCCAAAATTGGGAATGGTTGAGAGTTTCCAGAATCAAGAAGGTCCCAATCAGAGTCAATATTGACTCATATGGAGAACAAGGTTCTTAATGTTCAGAATTCCTTCTCAATTCCAACCAAATCTGAAGTGTCGCAACTGAACACTCTCCTCTATTCAGTAGGAGTGATAGCGGACAACATAATTGTCCGGAAAGGGATCAACAGGCTACTGATATATTCGAAGAGGTACTCCAAGCCTTTGATAAATATTTTAATCTCCGTACCAATAAAATCTTGGAAAGAGCCCATATTTCATAAGCGGGCACAGATGACTGGTGAATCTGTAGATTCCTATATTAATGACCTTTATAGATTGGCAGAAGGTTGCGAATGCAGCAAATTAAAGACAGAACTAGAGACAGGATAGTCATCAGCATAGCAGATGAATCCTTGTCAGGCCTGTTGCAATCCAAGGAAAACTTTACACTGGAAAAGCTCATTCAAATTGTAAGACAGGCTGACGTTTGCAAACAGGGACATCCTACGAGCTGAAGACTAGCTGTGGGTGAGAAGAAGTCCAATGCCCGTCCAATTAGTTAAGCCAAAGCCAGGGAAACACTGTGAGGAACAGAAAAAACATCTAGGTGAGAAGACGCATAACATAATAAAACCTTCCAACGTTGTGGAGCCAAGAAGACCCACAGGCGACAGCAGTGCCCTGCAAATAAACTGAGTGCTTAACCGTGGAAAAACTGGACACTATGGGAATATATGCCACAGCAAAATTTCTGCATTTAAAGGTACAAACAGAAGACCTTCACACAAACAGCAGTAAATCAAGTACAGCAGTACCCACAAGAAAAAGAACCAGGAGCGTTCTTGGGAGAAATCAGTAATCCAGACCAAGATTTCTGGACAGCAGACATCTATGTGAATGGACACCTCATGAAGTTTAAGCTTAACACAGGGGCTAGTGTCACGATATTGTCTGACCAAGAGCCTTGGGTGAAGAGATATTACCTGCAACTGACAGATATACAGTTGCATGATCCAGGTGGGACACAACTGCGATTAAAAGGCAAACCCCAAGCAACTCTTCAGCATAGAAGCAGACTACGGATAGAGACCTTATATGTCCTACACAATCAGGAATTTTCTTCACTGAGCAGGAATGCATGCTTGGAGCTGCAGTTGATTGAAAAGGTAGCCGAATTCAAGCAAACAAATGTAAACTATTCCTTCCAATTGTCAGCTGATGCATTATAGAGGGCAACCGTAGATCATCATCACAGGAAAACATGAATTTTGTATGTGACACAGAGTCATACTTGCAACACATAGCGCAAATTGGCCAGCAAGCACACAGAAGTTGCAAGAAATACAACAAGCACAGAAAAATGATGAAGAGTGCAGTCACATTAGACAATATTGTACACATGGGTAGCCTCAAGAAAGTCCAGGAGGGAGAACAATGAAGACGTTTCATGAGTATAACTTTACCACAATTGATGAGTTTACAACGACAGAATTGTTGTTCCTACTTCAATGAGATCCGATATCTTAGATCGATTACACCAAGGTCATTTGGGTATAGCCACGTGTACAGCAAGGGTACAATCTTCGGTCTGGTGGCCTGGGATATCTCAGGATATTGAGACCATGGTCAACAACTGTCAGACATGCATGATACAGAGGCCAGAACAGCGCAAATCGCTGTTGACTACCCAATTTCCAACCAGACCTTGGCAAAGGCAAGGCATGCACTTATTCATGTTTGGTGGGAAGTCATATATCATCATTATTGACTACTTTTCCAGGTGGATAAAAGTCGGATGATTACATTCTATGACCACTGAGGTAGTTATCAGAATCCATCAGGACATCTTTGCAACACATGGGATTCCGGATGAAATATTATCAAACAACGGACCACAGTTTGCAAAGGAACATTTCATGCAGTTTGCCGCGGAGATGGGCTTTCAGCATTGTATGAGCTCAGCGAGGTATCCACAGTCCAATGGCGAGGCAGAACAAGGTGTGAGAACCAGAAAATCTTCATTCAAGAAAATGGAGATCGTCCTATCTCACTCCTTGTTTATCGTTCAACACCACTGCTATGCGGATTATCACCAGCAGAATTACTAATGGGAAGGAAGTTAAGAACACAGCTTCCAGTATTGCCTCAACAATTAATGCCAGGATTGGAGACTCAAGACTACGAGAAAGTTCGAGAAAGAGAAAGCGAGAGAAACAAGCCCGGAATTACAATAGGAGATTTCGAGTGAGAAGTTTACCCAAATTAAGCAACGGTCAAAAAGTTTGGATACGTGACCTGGAACAAAAAGGTACAGTAATCCATAAACATGAGGACTATAAGCAATTGTATGTTATATGAATGAATGAACATATGAAGGAATCGGAGTAATATCATTCCTATTCCGCAAAAGAACAGACAGTAATTCATCTGCAAGATCCAGATGAAGAGGAACAAACCCAAACTGAATGGAATACTGTAACCCTTAGAAATGAAAAACAAGTCAGCAACTCAGACGTCCTGCGAAAACTACTGATTATCCCAGACAGATTACAACCAGATCAGGGAGAGTTGTTAAACCTCTGATGAGACTGAACCTGTAAAGTCAGAGACTTGGGGCAGAGAGAGCAGTAGAGAAGTCATAAATGTATATATGTTTGGAAAAAATGTTGGATAAAGATTTGGGGAGAGATGCAGTATAAGGACGTGAAGGGTTAATACCGAAGACAGTGAGAGAGACTTCTCCCACTGTACGAGCGATGATGTAACAGTCACATGAGATAGACTAGAGAAGAAGAAAGTACAGCAGCACGAAGGAATCTAGTTTAGGTGGCTTGTGGAGAGTGTATATAGTAACTGTAAATAATAGAGTTGTTAGTTAACCTTTACCGGAGTCTAAGACTTTGTCTAGAATGCCCTACAACACTATTAATACAAAACACAACTGAACCTAACATCCCTGATCCCAGTCCCCAATCCCAGTCCCTCTGACCCCAGTCCCTAATCCCAGTCCCTCTGATCCCAGTCCATAATCCCAATCCCTCTGATTCCAGTCCTTCAAATAGATTGGAGGGTAGCTAATGTAACCCCACTATTTAAAAAAGGAGGCAGAGAGAAAACAGGGAATTATAGACCGGTTAACCTGACATCAGTAGTGGGGAAAATGCTAGAGTCCATTATAAAAGATGTAATAGCAGAGCACTTGGAAAACAATGACATGATCGGACAAAGACAACATGGATTTACGAAAGGGAAATCATGCTTGACAAATCTACTGGAATTTTTTGAGGATGTAACTAGTCGAATAGATAAGGGAGAACCAGTGGATGTGGTGTATTTGGACTTTCAGAAGGCTTTCGATAAGATCCCACATAAGAGATTAGCATGCAAAATTAAAGCACACGGGATTGGGGGTAAGGTACTGACATGGATAGAGAACTGGCTGGTAGACAGGAAACAAAGAGTAGGAATAAATGGATCTTTTTCCGAGTGGCAGGCTGTGACTAGTGGGGTACCGCAGGGATCAGTTTTAGGACCCCAGCTATTCACAATATATATTAATGATATGGATGAGGGAATTAAATGTAATATATCCAAGTTTGCAGACGACACAAAGCTGGGTGGGAGTGTGAGCTGTGAGGAGGTTGCAGAGAAGCTCCAGTGTGATTTGGACAGGTTGAGTGAGTGGGAAAATCCATGGTAGATGCAGTATAATTTGGATAAATGTGAGGTTATCCACTTTGGTGACAAAAACAGAAAGGTAGATTATTATCTGAACGGCGATAGATTGGGAAAGAGGGAGGTGCAGTGAGACCTGGGTGTCCTTGTGCACCAGTCGCTGAAAGTAAGCATGCAGGTGCAGCAGGAAATTAAGAAGACAAATGGTATGTTGGCTTTCATAGCGAGAGGATTTGAGTACAGGAGCAAGGATGTCTTGCTACAATTATCCTAGGCCTTGGTGAGACCTCACCTGGAGTATTGTGTGCAGTTTTGGTCTCCATATCTGAGGAAGGATGTTCTTGCTATGGAGGGAGTGCAGCAAAGATTCACCAGACTGATTTCTGGGATGGCGGGACTGACGTATGAAGAGAGATTGGGTTGATTAGGCTTGTATTCACTAGCGTTTAGAAGAATGAGAGGGGATCTCATAGAAACCTACAAAATTCTAACAGGACTGGACAGACTAGATGCAGGAAGGATGTTCCCAATGGCGGAGCAGTCCAGGACCATGGGTCACAGACTAAGAATAAGGGGTAAGCCATTTCGGACTGAGATGAGGAGGGATTTCTTCACCCAGAGCGTGGGGAACCTGTGGAATTCTCTACCACGGAAAGCAGTTGAGGCCAAATCATTAAATATATTCAAGAAAGAGTTAGATATAGTTCTTAGGGCTAAAGAGATCAAGGGATACGGGGAGAAAGCAGGAACAGGGTACTGATTTTGGATGATCAGCCATGATCGTACGGAATGGTGGAGTCGGCTCGAAGGGCCTACTCCTGCTCCTATTTTTTCTATCTTTCTATGTTTCTCTGATCCCAATTCCCTTGGATCCCAGTCCTTCGGATCCCAATTCCCTTGGATCCCAGTCCCTCTGATCCCAATTACCTGTTATCCTAGTCCCACTGATCCCAGTCCCTCAGATCCCAGTCCCTCTGATCCCAATTCCCTCTGATCCTATTCCCTCAGATCACAGTCCCTCTCATCCCAGTCCCTCTCATCCCAGTCCCTCAGATCCCAGTACCTCTCATCCCAGTCCCCTCGGATCCCAGTCCCTCAGATCCCAATCCCTCAGATCCCAGTCCCTCAGATCCCAACCCCTCGGATCCCAGTCCCTCTGATCCCAGTCTCTCTGATCCCAGTCCCTCAGATCCCAGTCCCTCAGATCCCAGTCCCTCTGATACCAGTCCCTCAGATCCCAGTCCCTCTGATCCCATTCCCTCTCATCCCAATCCCCTCGATCCCAGTCCCCTCTGATCTAGTCCTCTCTGATCCCAGTCTGCAATCCCAGTCCCCTCGGATCCCAGTCCCCCTGATCCCAGTCACTGTTTTCAGATTGGGAAGTATATTGCACACGATTGGTCCTTTCCCTCTCCTGGCTCCCAGACGTGACAGCTGACAGTAATAACTAGCTGCTCCCATTGCTCTGTCCTGCTGTCACAGCTCTGCACACACCCAGTTTAATGTGACTCATTCAGCTGGGCCTTGTTTACAATATCCGGCCTTATTCTTTTCTTTGCCTTGTGTTTTCTTGGTGCAATCAGCATGGGGAGACAGTTGACCTCTGTTGTGCACAAATCCAATGTCTGCAGGATTATTCACTCTGTTATTGTAATAATACAAGGTTTTAGTTAATTAAGGCAGGATCCTGTGTGAGTCATCACCAGCTTAAAGATTGATCTACAGAAAAACAGAAGGTGTGTGCTCAGCTGGCAATGCAGAGAGCTGATACTTACTGCCAATGAAACACACCCTGTGCTGTTCAGTAATCTCCAGTGATTAAGGCTATGGATGTTTATGAAACATGTCAATACAGTCCTCACTGTGACAATTTCAATTGTGAGTCAAACACAGACCCAGGGCCTGACCTCACAGTGTGAGTGCAAACACCAGGCAGGCTCAGGGATCTGAAGCCACTCGCTTACAGATATCACGTGGAGTGAATCGAATTGGATGAAGATTGACATCAGTGTTTCTGGGGACCTCAGGAGGAGACTCAGATGGATCATCCACTCGGCACTTCCGGCTGAAGATAGTTGTGAGATCCTCAGCCTTGTCTTTTGCACGGAAGTGCTGGGCTCCCCCATCGTTGAGGATGGGGATGTTTTTGCAGCCTCCTCCTCCAGTTAGTTGTTGAAATGTCCACCATCATTCACAACTGGATGTAGCAGAACTGCAGAGCTTTGATCTGATCCGTTGGTTATGGGATCACTTTGCACTGTCTATCGTATGCTGCTTACGCAGTTTGGCATGCAAGTAGTCCTGTGTTGTAGCTTCACCAGGTTGGCACCTCATTTTTAGGCATGCCTGGTGCTGCTCCTGACATTCTCTCCTGCACTCCTCATTGAGCCAGGGTTGGTCCCCCGGCTTGATGGTAATAGTAGAGTCAAGGATATGCTAGGCCATGAGGTTACAGATTCAAGTGGAATACAAGGCTGCTGCAGATGGTCCACAGCACCTTATGGATGCCCAATTTTCAGCAATTAGATCTGTCCTGAATCTATCCCACTTAACACAATGCAGGCTGTTCTCAGTGTGAAGTCAGGACTTTGGCCAGAATTTTACGTTGGGCGGGAGGGTCCGCCCATCGGCCAAAAATGTGGGGGCGATCCCCCCTCTGCCAGCCCTGGGGCGCCAGGCTGGGATTTTTCACTTCCCAGGCCCTTAATTGGTCTTGGGCGGGACTTCCACCTCCTTGAGGCAGGAAGTTACGCCTCATGGAGCTGCCGGCCAATCAGCGAGCTGGCAGCTCTTAGTCCCAGCAGCGCCACCGGGAGTGGTGGCCACTGCTGGGAATGCACCCAATCAATGGCAGCAAGAGAGTCACCGGCCCGGAAAGATGGTATGTTTTGGGGCCTCGCCGGGGACAAGTGGCTAGGCCCTGGCGAGGCAAGGAGGGTCAGTTTTCTGAGAGGGGAATGTTGTGCAGTGGGGGCGGTTGGGCTTTGGTGGGGGGGGGGTCCTCTGTGGGGCACAGGGTACCTGACCAGGAGGGCCCCCCCCACCCCAGCCCGCAAGGAGGGCACCAGCTTTTACCTGGCAGCATTCTGGGGCCTCAGGCGCCCGCCCGTCACTGGTAAAATACCAGCAGTGTTGGGAGGAGGCCCTTGTGACAGTTAATTGGCCACTTAAGGGCCTTGTTTGGCCTGGGGCAGGAGGGCTGTTTCTTGCTGCTGCCACCCCCACCCCTCCCCCACCCCCGGTAAAATTGCAGAGGGGCAGGAAGGCATCGGGAGTGGCCCCCTCCCACCCCAGCCTCACACTTAATTTTACACCTCCCCCACCACTAGCCCACTCCTGCAGGGCAGGGCAACCTGTGGCTTTAGCTCACTGCTGGCCAGGTGATTATAGCTGGCTTCATATGACTGCAGGTGCCTGTGTGCCCGTGTTTCCGGGCACAATCTAATGCCATCCCTCCACCCCCTCCCCAAACTCCTAATGGGCCCAACCAGCAGAAACTCACCATGTGCCCAGGGGTGTGGCCAGTTTTGACTGTAGGGACTGCTTTGGGAGAACGGATCGTTGAACCAGAGTATAGAAAAAAAATCGCAGAAAACTAAGTGTCAATTATGCAGTTCACTGGCGTTTAAAATTCTTTTGCACTATTTGATTGATTCTGCCCAGATTAGTCGATTCTCTGGGTAATCATGCAGAAACTCTGCCTCTGTTTTTATTTCAAAGTTCCAATAAGATTTAAACTCTTTTTTTGTTTCGAGTTCCCCAAGTTCCAAAAAGGCTGTTTCCTTGCCTTTCATTGGTCTGCTGTCCCCTTTGTGAGCTGAATATTGCTTAGTTCTTTTATCCTCTCTCCATGGCCTCCAAGAGGGGATGTAACAATCGGTGGCTTTTCTCCAGGCACTTTGCTTCTCATTAACCCATGAAGCCTGCAGTTGCATGATTTACCTGGGTTCTGCCCTCCCCTTGCTCCCTCCCCTGTCACTGGCTTCAAGCCGATCCCTGCTCCGTTCACATCTGCTGTGTCCCTGCAGTCTTTTACTGTTCTGTCTGTTCTGTCTAACAAAGCAGAAATTAGCATTGACTGAGCCCTTCACTGTGTTGCTTAGAGACGTTTCGCAACACGTCAAAGCTTCAATGAATTACTTCAAAGCATGGTGACTGTTGTCAGGAGGCAAAAAAAAGCTACAAGATCCCACAAATAGCAATAAGATAAAGTGACAATTAAGCTATTATGGTTTTTATACATGGAATTTGAGTGTTGGTGGCAAGGCCCAGCAATTCTTGCCCATCCTTAGTTGCCATGAGAAGGTGGTAGTGAGCCTTCTTTCTGAACCGTTGCAGTCTTTGTGGAGATAATGTCATGATTGAGGGAGAAATGCTGGCCAGGAAACTAGGAAAACTCCCTGCATTTTGGATAGTGTCATAATAGTCCAGTTAAATCACCAGGGAGGCGGGGCACCAGCTGACTGCTCCTTTGGAAGATCACAGCTAAGCCACAATGTAAACCAACTCAGGGTCAGGGCCCCATGATCAGAGTTACAGTTTTTGATGCATTTCCTCAATTATCTCATGAAAGTCAAAGCCACCACTGCTCTATTCCATTATCAAACAAAACCAACGCACTACAGTACGGGTTAGATAAAGCTCCCTCTACACTGTCCCATCAAACACTCCCAGGACAGGTACAGCATGGGTTAGATACAGTAAAGCTCCCTCTACACTGTCCCCATCAAACACTCCCAAGGCAGGTACAGCACGGGGTTAGAAAAAAAAAAGGGTTAGATAAAGAGTAAAGCTCCCTAAAAAAAAAAACAGGGTTAGATACATAGTAAAGCTCCCTCTACACTGTCCCCATCAAACACTCCCAAGGCAGGTACAGCACGGGGTTAGAAAAAAAAAAGGGTTAGATAAAGAGTAAAGCTCCCTAAAAAAAAAAACAGGGTTAGATACATAGTAAAGCTCCCTCTACACTGTCCCCATCAAACACTCCCAAGGCAGGTACAGCACGGGGTTAGATACAGAGTAAAGCTCCCTCTACACTGTCCCCATCAAACACTCCCAGGACAGGTACAGCATGGGGTTAGATACAGAGTAAAGCTCCCTCTACACTGTCCCCATCAAACACTCCCTGACAGGTACAGCATGGGGTTAGATACAGAGTAAAGCTCCCTCTACACTGTCCCCATCAAACACTCCCTGACAGGTACAGCATGGGGTTAGATACAGAGTAAAGCCCCCTCTACACTGTCCCCAATCATTGCCTCTCTACAAAAAAAAAAAAAAAAAACGGGGTTAGAAAAAAAAAAGGGGTTAGATACATAGTAAAGCTCCCTCTACACTGTCCCCATCAAACACTCCCAAGGCAGGTACAGCACGGGGTTAGAAAAAAAAAAGGGGTTAGATACATAGTAAAGCTCCCTAAAAAAAAACAGGGTTAGATACATAGTAAAGCTCCCTCTACACTGTCCCCATCAAACACTCCCAAGGCAGGTACAGCACGGGGTTAGAAAAAAAAAGGGGTTAGATACAGAGTAAAGCTAAAAAAAAAAATGGGGTTGGCTATTGCTTGATTAGAGGTGCAACGAGCCTCAGCTGATAGTGCTGGTGACAGTTGATGGTTGCAGAGGTGGAGAGAGGAGATACAACTGAACAGTAAGAGAGCTTGTATAACAACTTTTACAAAGAAGAATGAGACTTAATTAATAAGTAGTGACTAAACCAGAGGGAGGAGATTACTGTATTTAGTTAGCATTTAATATTTGTAGTAGAAATATAGCACTAGGGACCATATAGTTAATTGTAACATAATTTAGTAAGGATTTAATAAGTATTTATTTATTTCAAATTAATTTATTAATTAGTGCTAGAAATGTCAGTTAGAGGGGTAAAGCGCTTCACCTGTGAGATGTGGGAGGTCCGTGATGCTTCCAGCGTTCCGGACGACTACATCTGCAGGAAGTGTACCCAGTTGCAGCTCCTCACAGACCGCATGGATCAGTTGGACCAGCAACTGGATGCACTTAGGAGCATGCAGGTGGCAGAGAGCGTCCTAGACAGGAGTTTTAGAGAAGTGGTTACACCCAAGGTGCAGGCAGATAGATGGGTGACCGCAAGAAGGGGCAGGCAGTCAGTGCAGGAATCCCCTGTGGCTATCCCCCTCTCTAAAAAGTATACCGTTTTGGATACTGTTAGGGGGGATGGCCTATCAGGGGAAAACAGCAGCAGCCAGAGCAGTGGCACCACGGCTGGCACTGTTGTTCAGCAGAAGAGCAATAGTTATAGGGGACTCTGTAGTCAGAGGCACAGATAGGCGCTTCTGTGGACATGAAAGAGACTCAAGGATGGCATGTTGCCTCCCTGGTGCCAGGGTCAAGGATGTCTCTGAACGGACAGGGGGCATTCTGAAGGGGGAGGGTGAACAGCCAGAGGTTGTGGTACACATCGGTACCAATGACATAGGCAGGAAGAGTGACGAGGTCCTGCAGGGAGTTAGGTAGAAATTTAAAAGACAGGACCTCTAGGGTTGTAATCTTGGGATTGCTCCCTGTGCCACGTGCCAGTGAGGCTAGAAAGAGGAAGATAGTGCAGCTAAACACGTGGCTGAACAGCTGATGTAATGGGAGGGTTTCAGATATCTGGACCATTGAAATCTCTTCAGGGACAGATGGGACGGGTTGCATCTAAACTGGAGGGGCACAAATATCCTGGCTGCGAGGTTTGCTAGCATCACTCGGGAGGGTTTAAACTAGTGTGGCAGAGGGGTGGGAACCAGAGCAGTAGGTCAGAATGTGAGATAACTGAGGGGGAACTAGTAAATAAGGCCAGTAAGACTAAGAGGAAGAGCAGGCAGGGAGATGTTGCTGAGCATAGCGGGACTGGTGGTCTGAAGTGCATTTGTTTCAATGCGAGAAGTATAACAGGTAAGGCAGATGAACTTAGAGCTTGGATTAGTACTTGGAACTATGATGTTGTTGCTATTACAGAGACTTGGTTGAGGGAAGGACAGGATTGGCAGCTGCAGGCGGGATAGAGGGGGATGTAAAAGGGGTGGGGGTGTTGCATTACCTGTCAAGGAGAATATCACAGCTGTACTGCAGGAGGACACCTCGGAGGGGTCGTGCAGCGAGGCAATATGGGTGGAGCTCAGGAATAGGAAGGGTGCAGTCACGATGTTGGGGGTTTACTACAGGCCTCCCAACAGCCAGCGGGAGGTAGAGGAGCAGATATGTAGACAGATTTTGGAAAGATGTAAAGGTAACAGGGTTGTAGTGGTGGGTGATTTTAACTTCCCCTATATTGACTGGGACTCACTTAGTGCTAGGGGCTTGGGTGGGGCAGAATTTGTAAGGAGCATCCCGGAGGGCTTCTTGAAACAATATGTAGATAGTCCAGCTAGGGATGGGGCCGTACTGGACCTGGTATTGGGGAATGAGCCTGGCCAGGTGGTCGAAGTTTCAGTAGGGGAGCATTTCGGGAACAGTGACCATAATTCCTTAAGTTATAAGGTACTTGTGGATAAGGATAAGAGTAGTCCTCCGGTGAAGGTGCTAAATTGGGGGAAGGCTAATTATAACAATATTAGGCAGGAACTGAAGAATTTAGATTTGGCTGTTTGCGGGTAAATCGACATCTGACATGTGGGAGTCTTTCAAATGTCAGTTGATTAGAATCCAGGACCAGCATGTTCCTGTGAGGAAGAAGGATAAGTTTGGCAAGTTTCGGGAACCTTGGATAACGCAGGATATTGTGAGCCTAGTCAAAAAGAAAAAGGAAGCATTCGTAAGGGCTGGAAGGCTAGGAACAGACGAAGCCCTTAAGGAATATAAAGACAGCAGAAAGGAACTTAAGCAAGGAGTCAGGAGGGCTAAAAGGGGTCATGAAAAATCATTGGCAAACAGGATTAAGGAAAATCACAAGGCTTTTTATACGAATATAAAGAGCAAGAGGGTAACTAGGGAAAGGGTTGGCCCACTCAAGGACAGAGGAAGGAATCTATGTGTGGAGCCAGAGGAAATGGGCGAGGTCCTAAATGAGTACTTTGCATCAGTATTCACCAAAGAAAAGGACTTGGTGGATGATGAGCCTAGGGAAGGGAGTGTAGATAGTCTCAGTCATCTCATTATCAAAAAGGAGGAGGTGTTGGGCGTCTTGCAAGGCATTAAGGTAGATAAGTCCCCAGGGCCTGATGGGATCTACCCCAGAATACTAAGGGAGGCAAGGGAAGAAATTGCTCGGGCCTTGACAGAAATCTTTGTATCCTCATTGGCTACAGGTAAAGTCCCAGAGGACTGGAGAATAGCCAATGTTGTTCCTTTGTTTAAGAAGGGTAGCAAGGATAATCCAGGAAATTACAGGCCGGTGAGCCTTACATCAGTGGTAGAGAAATTATTAGAGGGGATTCTTCGGGACAGAATTTACTCCCATTTGGAATCAAACAAACTTATTAGCGAGAGGCAGCATGGTTTTGTGAAGGGGAGGTCGTGTCTCACTAACTTGATTGAGTTTTTTGAGGAAGTGACAAAGATGATTGATGAAGGAAGGGCAGTGGATGTTGTCTAATTGGACTTCAGTAAAGCCTTTGACAAGGTCCCTCACGGCAGACTGGTACAAAAGGTGAAGTCACACGGGATCAGAGGTGAGCTGGCAAGATGGATACAGAACTGGAGTGGCGCAGTGGTTAGCACTGCAGCCTCACAGCTCCAGGGACCCGGGTTCGATTCTGGGTACTGCCTGTGTGGAGTTTGCAAGTTCTCCCTGTGTCTGCGTGGGTTTTCTCCGGGTGCTCCGGTTTCCTCCCACAAGCCAAAAGACTTGCAGGTTGATAGGTAAATTGGCCGTTATAAATTGTCACTAGTATAGGTAGGTGGTAGGGAAATATAGGGACAGATGGGGATGTTTGGTAGGAATATAGGATTAGTATAAATGGGTGGTTGATGGTCGGCACAGACTCGGTGGGCCAAAGGGCCTGTTTCAGTGCTGTATCTCTAATCTAAAAAAAAAAAAATCTAAAGAACTGGCTCGGTCATAGAAGACAGAGGGTAGCAGTGGAAGGGTGCTTTTCTGAATGGAGGAATGTGACTAGTGGTGTTCCACAGGGATCAGTGCTGGGACCTTTGCTGTTTGTAGTATATATAAATGATTTGGAGGAAAAAGTAGCTGGTGTGATTAGTACGTTTGCTGTAGCTGCAGCTGTACAGAACATTAGTTAGGCCAAATTTAGAAGCTTGCGTGCAATTCTGGTCGCCACACTACCAGAAGGACGTGGAGGTTTTGGAGAGGGTACAGAAGAGGTTTACCAGGATGTTGCCTGGTCTGGAGGGCATTAGCTATGAGGAGAGGTTGGATAAACGTGGATTGTTTTCACTGGAACGACGGAGGTGGAGGGGCGACATGATAGAGGTTTACAAAGTTATGAGCGGCATGGACAGAGTGGATAGTCAGAAGCTTTTTCCCAGGGTGGAAGAGTCAGTTACTAGGGGACATAGGTTTAAGGTGCGAGGGGCAAAGTTTAGAGGGGATGTGCGAGGCAAGTTCTTTACACAGAGGGTGGTGAATGCCTGGAACTTGCTGCCGGGGGAGGTGGTGGAAGCAGGTACGATAGCGACGTTTAAGAGACATCTTGACAAATACATGAATAGGATGGGAATAGAGGGATACAGTCCCCGGAAGTGCAGAAGGTTTTAGTTTTGGCAGGCATCAAGATCGGCGCAGGCTTGGAGGGCCGAATGGCTTGTTCCTGTGCTGTACTGTTCTTTGTTGTTTGTTTGTTCCTTGTTTTGGAAACAAGGCTTTGGAGGTGAACACCAGAAGTTTTCTTTGCCTTGAACTGTTGGGGGCGGAAGAAGAGGGGCCAGAACAACAAGGGGTGGGACTGCCAATTCTGAAGGGGGCTGTGCACTCTGATTAAGCACACAGGGAAGCTCCCTCCCCACCCAATTGCCCAGGCTGGATAAGAGACAGAAGGAGACAGCTAGTACCTGGGCAGCTTTCAGCTGACCCAGATGAAGACACTTCCCCAACCAGGAGACTGGAACACCAGGAGTGCTGACAAAGACTGTTTTAAGTGTGTTGTATGAACCACCTCCGGAAAGCAAAGTCATCGCTCTCAGCCTGAGTTTCCCTTTTTCAGTATACCCTCTGCCTCTCCCCTAACTTATTATATATATATATATTTATCGATTTATTTATTTTCTTGTAAACTTTTTTGAAATCTGTCGGCCTACAATTGGGTTGGGGTTTAGCTCTTGAACCCATAGCGAGTCCATCTGTGCCAGTGGTGGGTCCTCTAGCACCTATGTGGCTGCAGCCTCTGTGGCTGTCCATGTGACTCCATCACCTTTTAAATTAATCACCCCTAGCCATGGGGTAAAGAGCTATGCCCACCCCAACATCTCTGTAGAGGCCTGTGTAAAGGCAATGGCTAAGCTTGTTGGTTCCTTGGCCATTGTTGCAGCCTCGAAGATGTACAGGAAGGCAGTGTTTCTCCTGAAGACCGAGTGGGCGGTGTCCCTGGCCCTGAGTAGGGGGCTCACCGTGGTCAGTACTTTCCTGTCGGTGGGCCCTCTGGGGGCCACTCCGCAGTCCATAATGCGACACAACGTCCCGTCCTTTATTCCTGGTGAGCTCCTCCTCTCCCACCTGCACCATCTGGGAGAGGTGAGGTCGGGGCTCACCCCAGTCCCACTCAGTCTTCGGGAAAGCAGCCTCCGACCTGTCTACTCTTTCCACCCCCAGCTATTCGTGCAGCTGGCACTGGTGGTGGTCACGGAGGGCCACTTTGATGTCGACTTCCAGCCTACTGCGTTTTCTGGACTTTGGATGGGGCGCGGTGGCACGCCTGCAATGTGGTGGGACAAGTTCAGAAGAACTGCCCCAACCTCTGGGCCGCCAACTCCACCTCGACGGCCCAGGATGGCGCCGCTGCACCTCCCTCTACTCCCTTCTACATCTTCAACAGCCACCGCAGGGGCGGTTCTGGGGGCAGTGGTTTTGAAGGCCTCCAGCGGGGAGGGGGAGACCTGTCTGGGTGGAAGGAAGGCACGGCACAAGGGGAAATTCCTAAAGGCGCACTCCCTGGACACAAAGCAAAGACCTGCGCCTGAGCTTACCCGAGACGCCATCCAGGGGAGCCCACCTGCCCCACAGCTGAGCTCAGGCCCAAGGAATCTGGGTTGGGGGGGTGGTGTGGGGGTAGAAGCGGAGACCTCAAGTGAGATAGAGGTCTTGGAACCTCTGCGCCCATCTTGGAATAAGAGGAGGAGGCACCCCTCCCCTGAAATGAACCTTGAAGAAAATGGTCTGTCTCCTGGCATGGGTCCTTGGGCTCCCCCCCACCACCGACACCATCAGGGCCTCAAGCCCTCTATCCCTCAAGACAAAAGAGGAGGAGGTAGCCCTTATAAATTTGGTAACTCCCAGGGAGGGTGGAAGGGACCCACCTGTGGTGGGGGTGCCTGTGGACCCACCGGGAGAAAATACTCCATCTGCTGCTGCTCGCGTTTCCTGGGTGGAGATGGGGGCGGTGAGACCTGTGAGGGTCAATATTCCCAGCCACCTGTTACTGCCACCCGGGATGTACCTGACCACAAAGGCATTTTAAACTCGATGAACAGTGTAAATAGTGCCCTGTCTGCTGGGCCTGTGGGCACTGGCGGGCGGGAGATGGCCTCCTTTCTCCTCCCCCGGTCTCGGCTCCAGCTGGATTTCTGGAGTCGGGAACAACCGTCTCCCCGGGCCGCACACTAGCCCGGGGATGGAGGTGGAGGAATTTCATGAACCACTGGCGTCCATTGGCTCAGATTCCCTGCAGGAACCTGGAGAGGACTCCTCTGCCATTAATCCTGGGAATGAGATCATGACAGAGGTGGGATGTCCGCCCCACAGTGTGTGGTGGATGTATTGGGCGCTGGCGGTGACGACCCATAGGAGGACGGGGACTCAGTGTGGGGCATGGAGGACGATATCGAAACCATTGCCAGTGAGGCGGTGGACTCCCACGTGCCTCCTCTCAGCCTCACGGCACAACTCCGGGACTTCCTTGCAGCCGGCAGGGGTTGCCACAATAAAGTTCAGCTGGCCCTCGGCTGGTGGTTGAATCTGGCGCTGATCATTTGGTCCCTCTATGCTGCTGTCAAGAAGGGGAGGAAGGCCACAGGTGTGAAACTGGTTGTGAGGTGCTGTTTCAATGCTTTTCTCTGTGGGTTGTTGGGGGAGTGGAAGGCGAGGTGTACTTCCTCCTCACAGTGAGGTGTTGGCGATGGGTTCAAAGTAGCTTTGACCTGAAAATAACCATAGTCAGCCTCAACATCAAAGGCAGCAGGGGGTTTCTCCGCTGATTTCACAATCTCACAGTCCTCAGGGACAGGAGATATGCAGTGAGCTTTCTGCAGGAAACCTGCACCGTTCCGGGAGACGAAGCCACCTGGCTCCTGGAGTGGCAGGGTGAGGTCTACATGAGTCACCTCACCCCGATTTCTAGTGGGGTGGCTAAATTGTTGGCCCCGACTTTTCAGCCGGAGATCTTGCGGGTCAAAGAGCTTGTGCCAGACCGCTTGCTCCACCTCGCTGTTCACCTGGCTGGCGTGCTGCTCCACTTTGTGAACGTGTACGTGCCCAGGCCCGGCGCGTTGCAATCATGCTTCTTTAAAGTGTCTGCTCTCTTGAGCTCGATCTATAGCAGCGAGTGCATCATCCTCAAGGTGAGGGATCACTCCGATCACCAGCGCGGGCAAGCATTGGTGGAGAAGTTGTGGGAACTGATCATCTCCCTCAAAGAAAAGAGAACTCTCCCCGGGGCTCCCGCCAGCTTCTCCAGGATAGTTTGCATTACCACACTGAATGCCGCGAGGCACCCATCTCCGCCACTCCGGATTTGGGGATCTGAACCCAACTCCCTTTCGATCGGCTGACGCCAACGGAGGCCATTGCCCGTCCCTTCGGAACAGCGTTCGCCTATCTCTTAGGACCGACTGACCCATGTTCAACTGCTGTTCACATGGAACCCTTCTCCACTTTGGCCTAAATTCCCTCGATTTGGTGGATGTGCGGTGGAATCTCCATTCCCAACTCCAGCGCTTTCACATGGAGGTCTGGAGGAGGAGGGTCCCAAATCGACCACCTCTACATTTCGCAGGCGTACGTCTTCTGCGTCTCTGCGGCCCCATGCGGCTGGTGCCGTGCTCGGACCACCACCTGGTGTGGGCGGAGCTCACTCTGCTCCGTACGTGGGCGGGGTCCGTGTACCAACACTTTAACAACCGGCTGCTAGAGGACAAGCAATTCCAGGACTCGTTCCATCGATTCTGGGTGGACTGGAAAAGGAAGTGGGTGGGGGGGGCTTCCTCTCCTTGAGGCTATGGTGGGATGTGGGCAAGCATCACATCCATGTCTTCTGTCAGGTGTATGCGAAGGGGTCGACCAAGAGGCAGGAAGCCGAGATACAGCGCCTGGAGAGAGGGAGGTGCTCAACTTGGAGTCGCGTCTTGGTCAGGCATCATGGATCCGGCCCTGTGGTAGGCGTACAAAGAGATGAAGAACGTGCTGAGGGACTTGCGGCTTGCGGGGTCCTGAGGCACGTCCTGGACAGGCTGACCGCGAAGTTCTTCAGGGCATTCTGGCATGCCTTGGGGGCCGATTACACGCGGGTCCTGGGGGAAAGCCTGGTGACCGGGGAGATGCCCCTCTCGTGGTGCAGGGCGGTCATTGTCCTGCTGTCGAAGAGGGGATTATAAGATCTTTGTTCGGGCTATGTCGACCCACCTGGGCTCTGTGCTGGCCCACATGATCCATCCCAACCAGTCGTAGACTGGTGAATCCAGGACAACATCAACCAGGTCCGGAGTCTGATCCATCTGTCCCAGATAATTGGTTTGTCGGTCGCCTTTCTCTCCTTTGGTCAGGAGAAGCCGTTTGACAGGGTGGATCACGAGTATCTTTTCAGGACTCTGCATGTATTCAGACTCGAGCTGCGTTTTGTGGCCCGGGTCTGACTTCTGTATGCCTCTGCAGAGTGCCTGGTCAAAGTTACCAGGTCCTTGATGAGCCCCTTCACTTTGGGTGAGGAGTATGTCAGGGATGCCCCATGTCTGGTCAATTGTATACCATCTGCATGGAGCCTTTCCTGTTCCTGCTTTGCAGGAGGTTGGGGAGTTTGGCTCTGCGCGAGTCGTCCTATCAGCTTATGCTGATGACGTGCTCCTCACGGTCACAGATCCCGTTGACTTGTAGCGGATGCGCGAGTGCCAGCAGACCTTTCCTTTCACATCCTCCGCGAGAATCAATTGGGAGAAATGTTCTGGATTCCTAGTGGGTTAGTGGCAGGCGGACTCCCTGCTGGAGGAGCTAACACCTTTGACATGGAACAGCACACATCTCCTCTATCTGGGAGTCCACCTGAGCCCCGCTGACGAAGCCTGGCCGAGCGCTGATCATAAACCAACTGGTGGCCTCGATGCTGTGGTACAAGCTGGTCAATTTTGTCCCATCCCCTGCATTTGCCACCATGTTCAGTGTTAGCTCTGTCCATGTAACTCTACAGCAGCTGACTCTGCACAGCCTCACTGTCACTAGATTAGCAAGCTTACATCCTGCTCAGAGTGCAGTGGGGCTCTCCCCATCCCTGAAAGGGATCTTCAGTCAGATTGAAATGGTTTGAAACAGTGAATATCCTGGCGCGGGGACTGATTTTGTTGCTCAATAACAGGGATTGAAAAATGTGAAACTATTAAACTCAGGATATCCTGTGTATATCACTCCCCCACATTGGTTGGCCTCTTCCCAGTGACCCTTGTGTACAAACATTCCTTCCAAGCTCTCCCTTTATTTCTCTTGCACTAATCCTGGTATCGAATCCCTAACCAGAGAGGAAAAATGACATCACATTTTGCAGCCATTTGGCCCAACTGGTCTATGTCAGTGTTTATGTTCCACATGAGCCTCCTCCCATCCATCTTCATCTCACCCTATCAGCATATCCTTCCATTACTTACACCCTCTCCTGTGCTTATTCAACTTCCCCTTAAATGCTTCTACACTATTTGCCTCAAACACTCCCTGCAGTAGCGAGTTCCACATTCTCACCACTGTCTGGGTTAAGAAGTTTCCTCTGAATTCTTTATTGGATTTATTAGTGAATATTTTATATTTACTATCCCAAGCACTGGTCACCTCCGCAAGTGGAAAAATCATCTCTACGACTACCCTATCATAATCTTAATAGGGTCTCTAATGGATCACCCCAGAGGAGCCTCTGCCTCGTCAATCATTCCTGATAGGTAGAACCTCCCAATTCTGATATATTCCCTGTAAATATTTTTTGAACTTTCTCCAGTGCTTCTATGTAATTTTTATAGCACAGAGACCAGAACTGTGTACAGTTCTCCAACTGCGGCCTGATCAGGGTCCTATACAAATTTAACTTAACTTCACTACTTTTGAAATCCACACCTCTGGAAATATTTCCCAGTTTTTTAAGCATTTTTAATTGATTTGCTGACTTGCGATGTTGCTTTCAATGATTTATTCGCCTGCATCCCGAGATCCATTTGTTCTTCTGCCCCTTTACATTTCTTATGAGCAACTGAACTTTGTCCCCAGGAATTGAACCTCCTCTAACCCTGTCCCCGGGAACTAAACCTCCTCTAACCCTGTCCCCGGGAACTAAACCTCCTCTAACCCTGTCCCCGGGAACTGAACCTCTCTAACCCTGTCCCCGGGAACTGAACCTCCTCTAACCCTGTCCCCGGGAACTGAACCTCCTCTAACCCTGTCCCCGGGAACTGAACCTCCTCTAACCCTGTCCCCGGGAACTAAACCTCCTCTAACCCTGTCCCCGGGAACTGAACCTCTCTAACCCCGTACCCAGGAACTGAACCTCCTCTAACCCTGTCCCCGGGAACTAAACCTCCTCTAACCCTGTCCCCGGGAACTGAACCTCCTCTAACCCTGTCCCCGGGAACTGAACCTCTCTAACCCCGTACCCAGGAACTGAACCTCCTCTAACCCTGTCCCCGGGAACTGAACCTCCTCTAACCCTGTCCCCGGGAACTAAACCTCTCTAACCTTGTCCCCGGGAACTGAACCTCCTCTAACCCTGTCCCCGGGAACTAAACCTCTCTAACCTTGTCCCCGGGAACTAAACCTCCTCTAACCCTGTCCCCGGGAACTGAACCTCTCTAACCCTGTCCCCGGGAACTGAACCTCTTTAACCCTGTCCCCGGGAACTGAACCTCCTCTAACCCTGTCCCCGGGAACTGAACCTCCTCTAACCCTGTCCCCGGGAACTGAACCTCTCTAACCCTGTCCCCGGGAACTAAACCTCCTCTAACCCTGTCCCCGGGAACTGAACCTCCTCTAACCCTGTCCCCGGGAACTGAACCTCCTCTAACCCTGTCCCCGGGAACTGAACCTCCTCTAACCCTGTCCCCGGGAACTGAACCTCCTCTAACCCTGTCCCCGGGAACTAAACCTCCTCTAACCCTGTCCCCGGGAACTAAACCTCCTCTAACCCTGTCCCCGGGAACTGAACCTCTCTAACCCTGTCCCCGGGAACTAAACCTCCTCTAACCCTGTCCCCGGGAACTAAACCTCCTCTAACCCTGTCCCCGAGAACTGAACCTCCTCTAACCCTGTCCCCGGGAACTAAACCTCCTTAAATCTGTCCCCGGGAACGAAACCTCCTCTAACCCTGTCCCCGGGAACTAAACCTCCTCTAACCCTGTCCCCGGGAACTGAACCTCATCTAACCCGGTCCCCGGGAATTGAACCTCTGTAATCCTGTCCTCAGAGACTGCACCTCCAGTAACCCAGTCCCCAGGGACCAAACTTCTTGTAAGATCATAAGTTCACAAGAAATAGGAACAGGAGTAGGGAAGTTGGCCCCACAAGCCTGCTCCGCAATTCTATAACATCATGGTTGATCTGATTGTGGCCTTTCCTGCCTGCCACCCAAACCCTTGACTCACTTGTAGATCAAAAATCTGTCGAACTCAGCCTTGAATATATTCATTGACCCAGCCTCCACTGCTCTCTGCGGAAGAGAATTCCAAAGATTAATGACCCTCTGAGAGAAGAAATTCCACCTCATCTCCGTCTCAAAGGGGAGACCCCTTCTTCTGAAATTGCTCCCCTTAGTTCTAGATTCCCCATAAGGGGAAACATCCTCTCAGCATCTACCCTGCCAAACCCTCTCAGAATCTTATACATTTCAATAAGATCACCTCTCAATCTTCTCTTCTAAACTCCAATGAGTATAGGCCCAACCTGCTCAACCTTTCCTCATACGACAACCACTCCATCCCAGGAATCAGCCTAGTGAACCTTGTCTGAACTGCATCCAATGCAAGTATATCCCTCCTTAAGTAAGGAGACCAAAGCTACATACAGTATTATAGGTGCAGTATCACCAATGCCCTGTACAGTTGTCGCAAGACTTCCCTACTTTTAAACTCCATCCCCCTTCTAATAAAGGCCAATATTGTATTTGCCTTCCTATTTACTTGCTGTACCTGCATGCTGACTTTTTGTGATTCATGTGCAGGGACACCCAGATCCCTCTCTCTCCATTAAAATAATATTCTGCTTTCCTATTCTTCCCACCAACATTGACAACCTCACATTTGACCACATTATACTCCATCTGCCAAATTTTTGCCCACTCACTTAACCTATCTATATCCTTTTGCAGTCTCTTTGTGTCCTCCTTACAATTTGCTTTCTTAACCATCTTTGTAACATCAGCAAATTTGGCTACAATACACCTGGTCCCTTCATCCAAGCCTTTCATATAAATTGTAAATAGTTGAGGCCCCAGCACTGATCCCTGTGGCATAAAAACAAGAAATGCTGGAACCACTCAGCAGGTCTGGCAGCATCTGTGAAAAGAGAAGCAGAGTTAACGTTTCGGGTCAGTGACCCTTCTTCGGAACTGACAAATATTAGAAAAGTCACAGGTTATAAGCAAGTGAGGTGGGGGTGGGGCAAGAGATAACAAAGGAGGTCTAGATTGGACCTGGTCACATAGCTGACCAAAAGGTCACGGAGCAAAGGCAAACAATATGTTAATGGTGTGTTGAAAGACAAAGCATTAGTACAGATTAGGTATTAATACACTGAATATTAAACAGCAGCAAGTGCAAACCTGAAAAAAAACAGTGGGGAAGCAAACTGAACAAACTAAGATGAAATGAAATAAATGCAAAAAAAGATGGTAAAAAATGTAAAAAAAGAATGTAAAAAAAAAAAGGAAGAAAAAATAACTAAAAATGAAAGTAAAATGGGGGGCTGTCATGCTGTGAAATTATTGAACTCAATGTTCAGTCCGGCAGGCTGTAGTGTGCCTAATCGGTAAATGAGATGCTGTTCCTCGAGCTTGCGTTGATGTTCACTGGAACACTGCAGCAATCCCAGGACAGAGATGTGAGCATGAGAGCAGGGGGGAGTGTTGAAATGGCAAGCAACCGGAAGCTCAGGGTCCTGCTTGCGGACTGAGCGGAGATGTTCCGCAAAGCGGTCACCCAGTCTGTGCTTGGTCTCCCCAATGTAGAGGAGACCACACTGTGAGCAGCGAATACAGTATACTACATTGAAAGAAGTACAAGTAAATCGCTGCTTCACCTGAAAGGAATGTTTGGGGCCTGGGATAGTGAGGAGTGAGGAGGTAAATGGGCAGGTATTACACCTCCTGCGATTGCAGGGGAAGGTGCCATGGGACGGGGACGAGGTGGTGGGGGTAATGGAGGAGTGGACCAGGGTGTCGCGGAGGGAACGATCCCTTCGGAATGCTGACAGGGGAAGGGAGGGGAAGATGCGACTGGTAGTGGCATCACGCTGGAGGTGGCGGAAATGGCGGAGGATGATCCTTTGGATATGGAGGCTGGTGGGATGAAAAGTGAGGACAAGGGGAACCCTGTCACGGTTCTGGGAGGGAGGGGAAGGGGTGAGGGTAGAGGTGCGGGGAATGGGCCAGACACGGTTGAGGGCCCTGTCAACCACAGTGGGGGGAAATCCTCGGTTGAGGAAAAAGGAGGCCTATAGTTTCCAGCTTTCTGTCTCCCTCCTATCTTGAATAGAGGTGTTACATTTGCAGTTTTCCAATCCGCTGGGACCTTTCCAGAATCTATGGAATTTTAGAAGATTACAACCAATGCATCCACTATCTCTGCAATGTTATAGCCATGTGGTGAGGGGTGTCCGACTGACCGTAGCAAGTGTTTTTTATTATTATGGTTTAACCCCCATTGTATTTTATTTGTCAAATAAACAGACAGTGACAGGTTTTCTTGTAGGTTTAAAACAGAAGATTAATTATTTATTGAGCAACATGCCTTATCCCGAAATTATTGCAACTGCACTCACTCATGCATTCACTTGCGCATGCACACACAGACAGACAGAAGAAGAGACAGATAAAGAGGAAAAGGGGTAAGTGGTTTTCAAGTGAGGTAGGGTTTTGGGGTTCACGGTAAACCTGTTGAATTCTCTCGGAGGTCAAGTTCTCGTTGATTGCAGGCCTGAGGTGTTTGTAGATTTCTCTGTCGGTTGAAAGTTCAGTTTGAAGACAGTGGATCATTTCAGATTCACTGCTGGATAAGTTAAAAATATAGAATTTTCAGCAGGGTGGAAAAGTGGTTTGATGATGTTTCTTTCTGGGTCTTTCTCTCAGGCTGCCTTTTAGGGTAAAAGTTTGTTACATCTCGCCTCTGCTGGGAAGCAGGGATTTCCCTCCCTGTGGTGACCCACAATGGCCCAGGATGTGGCTACTTCACACCACCTTTGTTTTAGGAGAACCCATTCAATTCAGGAATGTTTCAGGATGGGTGTAGGATGGGTGCAATTGACACTTCTTAGCTTTGAAGGTATTCTATGTTCTAAACAGACAATGTGACAATATTCAAATATACACGTGGCCATCGTTTGTGGCATTACTCCCCCGACTTGAATGGCCCCCTGGACAACGGAGCTGTAGTCAGTTTCCTCATTTAAAAAAATTCATTCATGGGATGTGGGCAACGCTGGCCAGGCCAGCATTTATTGCCCATCCCTAATTGCCCTTGAGAAGGTGGTGGTGAGCTGTCTTCTTGAACCGCTGCAGTCCATGTGGGGTAGGTACACCCACAGTACTGTTGGAACGGAGTTCCAGGATTTTGACCCAGCGACAGTGAAGAAGTGGCAATATGGTTCCAAGTCAGGATGGTGTGTGACTTGGAGGGGAACTTGCAGGTTCCAATGCATTTGCTGTCCATGTCCTTCTAGTTGGTAGAAGTCGCAGGTTTGGAAGGTGCTGTCTAAGGAGCCTTGGTGCATTGCTGCAGTGCATCTTGTAGATGGTACACACTGCTGCCACTGTGCGTCGGTGGTGGAGGGAGTGAATGTTTGTGGATGGGGTGCCAATCAAACGGGTTGCTTTGTGCTCGATGGTGTTGAACTTCTTGAGTGTTATTGGAGCTGCACCCATCCAGGCAAGTTGAGAGTATTCCATCACACTCCTGACTTGTGCCTTGTAGATAGTGGACAATGCCATTGTAGCCACGGTATTTATATGACTACTCCAGTTCAGTTTCTGGTCAATGGTAGCCGCCAAGATGTTGATAGTGGCGGATGCAGTGATGGTAATGCCATTGAATGTCAAGGAGAGATGGTTAGATTCTCTCCTATTGGAGATGGTCATTGCCTGGCACTTGTATGGCGAGAATGTTACTTGCCAATTATCAGCCCATGCCTGGATATTGCTGCATTCTACACGGACTGCTTCAGTATCTGAGGAGTCGCGAATGGTGCTGAACATTGTGCAGTCATCAGTGAACATCCCCACTTCTGACCTCATGATTGAAGGAATGTCATTGATGAAGCAGCTGAAGATGGTTGGGCCTAGGACACTACCCTGAGAAACTCCTGCAATGATGTTCTAGGACTCAGATGATTGACTTCTAACCACCACAACCATCTTCCTTTTTTGTTAGGTACGACTCCAACCAGTGGAGAGTTTTCCCCCTGATTCCCATTGACCCCAGTTTTGCTAGGGCTCCTTGATGCCATACTCAGTCAAATACTGTTTTGATGTCAAGGGTAGTCACTCTCACCTCACCGCTGGCATTCAGCTGTTTTGTCCATGTCTCGACAAAGGCTGTAATGAGGCCAGGAGCCGAATGGCTCTGGCGGAACCTAAACTGAGCATCAGTGAGCAGGTTATTACTGAGCAAGTGCTGCTTGATAGCACTGTCAATGATTCCTTCCATCACTTTACTGATGATTGAGAGTAGATGAGGCAGCAGTAAGTGGCCGGGTTGGATTTGTCCTGCTTTTTGTGTACAGGACATACCTGGGCAATTTTCCACATTGCCGGGTAGATGCCAGTGTTATAGCTGTACTGGAACAGCTTGGCTAGAGGCACAGCAAGTTCTGGAGCACAGGTCTTCAGTACTATTGTCGGAATATTGTCAGGGCCCATAGTCTTTACAGTATCCAGTACCTTCAGTCGTTTCTTGATATCACGTGGAGCGAATTGAATTGGCTGAAGTCTGGCATCTGTGACGCTGGGGACTTCAGGAGGAGGCCGAGATGGATCACCAACTCAGCACTTCTGGCTGAAGATTGTTGCAAATGCTTCAGCCTTATCTTTCGCACTGATGTGCTGGGCTCCCCCATCATTGAGGATGGGGATATTTGTGGAACCACCTTCTCCAGTTAGTTGTTTAATTGTCCACCACCATTCATGGCTGGATGTGGCAGGACTGCAGAGCTTAGATCTGATCCGTTGGTTATGGGATCACTTAATTCTATCTATCGCATGCTGCTTATGCAGTTTGGCACACAGATAGTCCTGTGTTGTAGCTTCATCAGGTTGACTCTTCATTTTGAAGTATGCCTGGTGCTGCTTCTGGCATGCCCTCCTGCACTCTTCATTCAACCAGCGTCCTCCTAAAACCCTGTCACCAGGGACTGAAGCTCCTGCAACCCTGTCACCAGGAATTGTACCTCTGTGAACTGGGAACTGTACATCCTACCACCTGTAAACCTGTACACCTATAATCTGTAGCATGATGCTCTACACCCCTATATCCTTTAAGCATGTAACTGTATACTATTGATGGTGTGAACTGGTATGCAGAATAAAAATAGGTTGATACCAGAAGCAGCTGATCTCACTGACTGCAGGGTCTGAGATCAGGAGGTGTACAGTCTGTGGATGAAAGGCATCTCTGCATCTTGTCCTTTTAAGGAGTTTTTAATCTGGAGTATGTGAAGCATGAACCAGTGACACTGTACAGAGACTGAGCTCAAGATAATGTTTCTATAACTTAGTGGCTTGAAAGGGAAATAGATGCTCAGCCCGCTTAAAACCTAAATAAATTGCGTCACTCTCTATTTTGTGCATCTAATTATGATTATAATAAAAGAACATGACCTTGAATATTAAAAAAAAATAAAGTATTGATGCGAGCTTTAACTGATGTCACACTCAGATAGTTTCACACCAATCTGTCCCCTTTACCCTATTCAGCGCCCCACTAGTTGAATTATTTTAAGGCTTCGCTTTCAGTAAGACTGAGTGTACAAGGAATGCCCATCATAACCAATCACAGCAACAGATCACAGCAACCAATAAGAACTGACCTAGCCAAGCAACTGCTGGAACGAATCACGCAAGAAATCAGTGGAACCTATCACAGGAACCAATCACAGGAACAAATTGTGGGAACAGATCGCACAAACCGATCACAGGAACCGATCACAGGACCTGATCACAGGAATCAATTACAGGAACTGATCACAGGAACCAATCATGGGAATAGATTGCAGGAACTGATCACAGAAAAAGATTGCAGGGACAGAACGTAGGCACTGATTGGGAACTGATCTCAGGAACAATTCGATTCACTCCGTGTGATATCAAGAAACGGCTGAAGGCACTGGATACTGCAAAGGCTATGGGCCCTGACAATCTTCCGGCAATTGTACTGAAGACCTGTGCTCCAGAACTTGCCGCGCCCCTAGCCAAGCTGTTCCAGTACAGCTACAACACTGGCATCTACCCGGCAATGTGGAAAATTGCCCAGGTATGTCCTGTACACAAAAAGCAGGACAAATCCAACCCAGCCGCTTACTGCTGCCTCATCTACTCTCAATCATCAGTAAAGTGATGGAAGGAATCATTGACAGTGTTATCAAGCAGCACTTGCTCAGTAATAACCTGCTCACTGATGCTCAGTTTAGGTTCCGCCAGAGCCATTCAGCTCCTTGCCTCATTACAGCCTTTGTCGAGACATGGACAAAAGAGCTGAATGCCAGAGGCGAGGTGAGAGTGACCACCCTTGACATCAAAACAGTATTTGACTGAGTATGGCATCAAGGAGCCCTAGCAAAACTGGAGTCAATGGGAATCAGGGGGAAAACTCTCCACTGGTTGGAGTCATACCTAACACAAAGGAAGATGGTTGTGGTGGTTGGAAGTCAATCATCTGAGTCCTAGAACATCATTGCAGTAGTTTCTCAGGGTAGTGTCCTAGGCCCAGCCATCTTCAGCTGCTTCATCGATGACCTTCCCTCCATCATAAGTGCAGAAATGGGGATGTTCACTGATGACTGCACAATGTTTAGCACCATTTGCGACTCCTCAGATACTGAAGCAGCCCATGTCCAGATGCAGCAAGACCTGGACAACACCTGGGCTTGGGCTGATAAGTGGCAAGTAACATCCGTGCACACAAGTTCCAGGCAATAACCATCTCAAACAAGACAGAATTTAACCATCTCCCCTTGATGTTCAATGACCATCGCCGAATCCCCCTCTATCAACATCCTGAGGGTTACCAGCCACAAAAATACTGTGGCTACAACAGCAGGTCAGAAGCTGGGAATTCTGCGGTGAGTAACTCATTTCCTGGCTCCCTAAAACCTGTACACCATCTACAAGGCACAAGTCAGGACTGTTTTTTTAAATTTGTTTTGTGGGAATCGCTGGTGAGGCCAGCATTTATTACCCTTGAACTGAGAGGCTTGCTATGCCATTTCAGAGGGCAGTTAAGAGTCAACCACATTGCTGTTGGTCAGGAGTCACATGTAGGCCAGACCAGGTAAGGACAGCGGATTTCTTTCCCTAAAGGACATTAGTGAACCAGGTGGGTTTTTACAACAATGGTTTCATGGTCACCATTAGACTAGTTTTTAATTCCAGATTTATTAATTGAATTCAAATTCCACCATCTGCCGTGGTGGGATTCAAACCCATGTTCCCAGTGTTCTGGATTACTAGTCTAGTGACATTACCACTATGCCGCCCCCTCCTGCCATGATGGAATGCTCTCCACTTGCCTGGATGGGTGCAGCTCCAACAATACTCAGCACTGTGGGTGCACCTACACTGCAAGGACTGCAGTGGTTCAAGAAGGTAGCTCACCACCACCTTCTCAAGGGCAATTGTGGATGGGCAATAAATGCTGGCCTTGCCAGCGGAGCCCACATCACATGAGCGAATTTCTAAAAAAAACAGCTGCAGGCATAGAGCACAGAAACCAATTACAGGAACCACTCGCAGGAACCAATCACAGGACTAGATCTCAGAAAATGATCGCAGGACCCTCTCGCAGAAACAGAACACAGGAACAGAGTGCAGGAATCGATCACAGGAACCGATCACAAAAAGGGATCACTGATACAGTTCACTAGAATGCAAGGAGGAAAAGTTTTAAATTGGGGAAAGGCAAATTTTATTGTGCTGAGATGTGATTTGGCAAAAGTGGACTGGAAACTGCTATTTGAAGATAAATCAGTGTCAGAGCAGTGGGAGGCATTCAGGGAGGAGCTAAAGAGGGTTCAGAACAAACATGTTCCCACTAAAAAAAATTGTGTGACTTACAAATGTAGACCCCCACCACCCACCCCCCCCAACAATGTCAAAGAAAATACAGAGTAGGGTAAAGCAAAAAAGGGATGCTTATATCAAATACTGAGAGCTCAATCCTGCAGAAAGCCTAACTTGTGCATGCAAAGAGAAAACATGGGCGTGGTTCTTGATGAATACTTGGAGTCTGTCTTCACAAAAGAGGGGGAACTATGCTGACATTGTGGTTAAGGAGGAAGAGTGTGAAATTTTGGCTGGGATAAACATAGTGGGTGAGAAAATATTAAGGTGTTTAGCATCTTTGAAAGTGGCCCGGATGAAGTGTATCCCATGTTGCTAAAAGAAGCAAGGGAAGAAATAGCAGAGGCTCTGATCATCGTTTTCCAATCCTTTCTGGCTATTGGCATAGTGCTGAAGGACACGAGGATTGCCAACCTTGTACCATTGTTTAAAAAGGGAGGAAGAGCTAGTCTGACTAATTACAGACCAGTCAGCTTAACATCAGTGGTGGATAAATAATTGGAAAAATCTCTGAGGGACGGGATACATCAGCATTTCGAAAGGCACAGATTAATCAAAGACAGCATGGATTTGTTAATGGAAGGACATTTCTGAATGAATATTTTGAGGAGGTAACCAGGAGGATTGATGAGGACAGCGTGTTTTATGTAGTCTATATGGTTTGCAAGGCTTTTGACAAGGCCCCACATGGCAGACTGGTCAAAAAAGTGAAAGCCCATGAGATCCAAGGGAAAGTGGCAAGTTGGGTGTAAAATTGGCTCAGAGGCAGGAAGCAATGGGTTGATGTCCACTGGTGTTTTTGTGACTAGAAGGCTGTTTCCAGTGGGTTTCCACATGGCTCAGTACTGGGTCCCTTGCTTTTCATGATATGTATATCAATTTAGACTTAAATGTAGGGGGTATGATTAAGATGTTTGCAGATGATACAAGAATGGCCATGTGGTTGATAGTGAGGCATAAAGCTGTAGGCTGCAGGAAGATATCGATGGACAAAAATTTCAAGGGACAGCTCACGGAAAAAAAACTGGACACGCACAACATCTAAATTTTCATGGGAACATTGGAGCCAACTGCGGAATACAGGTTTCTTTCCAGCCTGCAATAAGGAAGTGCAATCTCTGCAGATGCGGTGAAACCAAAAGCAGCTGACTTAAAATGGCAAACTGATGTATGTGGAGCTTTACAAAAGGTCTGAGAGAGGAGAGAGAAACAGGCATAGACACACACACACACACACAGAAACACACACAAACAGAGAAACAGAGTGACTCAGGGAAAGAGAGCGAAAGAAGAATATTTCAATTTTCAAAAGGCATTTGATGAGATCACTCTTAGATTTAAAAGTGACAATTGATTTTTCATCAATGTGCGGGTGCAGAAGACAAATTCCAAACTACTACCACCTTTTGCCTGGAGTGTCGGATTAACCCGGGTCACTCACTGTGCCTGGCTCAGGCTCAAATCTCACCTGCCTCAGTCACTGAGACGCTCCTGTATCATTTGCCTTAATGTAAGCGGATGCCGGGTTTGGGAGCGGGACAGGCACACGGGATTAGGACGACTGCTCATGTGGAGGATAAGCATCAGTAATCCCTCAGAGAATCAGAACAGGCCAGGGAGAATCAAAAAAAGGAAACTTGTGTTGAATTTGTGAGCCTCGCTTTCTGCAATGCTTCAGTGTTTGGTGAGAATGTTGAGCCAGTGACATTTTGCCCCAGTGGGATGACTAGATACTATATGAACTTATTGCAACAGTGAGGTACCTTGTGTACTGTAAATATGGACTGAAGTAACAATGTAACTGATCAATTTTCAGCTGAATACTCTGACTGCAGTTATACCTGCTATCCTGTGAGAATGTACATAAGCCACGATGGGATGAAGTCAAAGTGGCCACTGTTGAATTTGCTAGCTCGATCTTTGTGGGAACACAAGACGATGGGGATGTGGTAGGGAATATGGGATTAATGTAGGATTAGTATAAATGGGTGGTTGATGGTCAGCACAGACTCGGTGGGCCGAAGGGCCTGTTTCAGTGCTGTATCTCTCTATGTATCAATGTATGACTGATCAGATGGGCTGAAAGGTGGCAAATGGAATCTAGAGAATTGTGAGGTAAAGCATTTGGGAAAGACAAACAAGGTAATGGAATGCACAATAAATGTTGGGATACTGAGAAATGTAGAGGACAGAGAGACCTTGGAGTGTATATTCACAGATACCTGAAGGTAGCAGGAGAGGTGGATAAGGCACCTAAGAAAGCATACGGGAGACTTCCCTCAATTAGCCAAGGCACAGAATATAGGTTATGTTCAAACTATATAAAACATTAGTTCGACCACAGCTAGTGTACTGAGTACAGTTCTGGGTCACCACATCACAGGAAGAATGTGATTACGTTAGAGAGGGTACAGAAGAGATTTACCAGGATAGTGCCAGGAATTAAGAATTTTAGCTATGATGAAAGATTGGATAGGCTAGGGTTGTATTCTTTGGAACATAAGAGACTGAGGGAAGATTTAATTGAGGTGTATAAAATTATGCAGGGCCTAGATGGAGTGGATAGGAAGGAGCGATTTCTCTTGGCAGAGAGGTCAATAAGCAAGGGGGCATAGTTTTAAAGTAATTGGGAGAATGATTAGAAGGGAGTTAAGGAGATATCTTTTCACATAGATTGTGGTGAGGGTCTGGAACTCACTACCTGAGAGGGTGGTGGAGGCAGAAATCCTCATCACATTTAAAAAATACTTGGATATGCACTTGAAGTATCGTTACCTACACGGCTATGGACCAAGAGCTGTAAAGTGGGATGAGGCTGGATAGCTCTTTTTCAGCTGGCATGAACATGACCGGCTGAATGGCCTCCTCAGTGCTGTAAATTTTATTCTATGTTTCTGTGTTTAAGAACTGGCCATAGGAGTGAATCGCAAGAACATAGCGCACGATCAGATCTGTGGAGCAGATTGCAGGAAAGGTGTGCTAGCAGGTTGGGGAAATAATATGACAATACACTGTTGTACTGTTACTGAGTATAAGAGTGAGTGAGTACGGGAAACAATGAGAAAAGGAAGTGGGAGGAGGTTTGCCAAGCATGGATACTCACTCTCCTTACTCCCCTCATGTTTAACCTCACATAGTGAGACTGGTTGAATGGTAGGTTGAGGAAAGCCTAGTGCTGAGAGCCTTGCCTAATTGTTTGCTTCCTCCAGTGGTCCTAACATTGTGTGAGTTCATCTCCTTCACATCCTGTCATTGCCTCAGCCCTTTGCCCATCATCCAACAGCATCAGCTGCTCCCAGGCTTGCCAACTGTTTGCTGGTTGTTGAATCCATTATCCATCTCTCTGTGACAGAAGTCAGCCTCCCTGACTCTTTACTTCCACCATTGCTCCTCCTCCTTCCTCCTCATGGCATCATAGAATAGTACAGCGCAGAAGAAGCCATTCGACCCATGGAGTCTACACCAGCACATTTGAAGAGCCATCCAGTTAGTTCCACTCCCCCGCTCTTTCCCCTTATGCCTGCAATTTTTTTCTTCTTCAAGTATTATCCAATTCCCTTTTGAAAGGTACTGTTGAATCTGTAGCCACCACCCTATCAGGCAGTGCATTCCAGATCATAACAACTCATTCAAGTACCTGTCCAGATGCCTCTTAAATGTCACTACTGTTCCTGCCTCCACCACCTCCTCTGGCAGCTCATTCCAGATACTCACTATTCTTTGTGTGAAAAATTTACCCCTTTGATCCCCTTTAAACCTCCTCCTTCTCACCTTAAATCTATGCCCTCTAGTTTTATCACCCCTACCATGGGAAACAGACTCTGGCTATCTACCCTATCTATGCCTGTCATAATTTTATATACCTCTATCATGTTCCCTCTCAGCCTCCTTCGCTTCAGGGAAAACAGACCCAGCCTATCCAATCTCTCTTTATAACTAAAGCCCTCCGAACCAGGCAACATCCTTGTGAATCCTTTCTGCACCCTCTCTAGCGTAATCACATCTTTCCTGTAGTGAGGCCACCAGAACTGCACACAGTACTCCAAGTGCGGCCGAACCAACGTCATGTACAACTGTAACATGATGTCCCAACTCTTGTACTCAATACCTCGGTCAATGAAGGCAAGCATGCCATAGGCCTTCTTCACCACCCTGTCTACCTGTGTTGCCACTTTCAGGGAACTATGTACTTGCACCCCAATGTCTCTCTGCTCAAGAACACTCCCCAGGGCCCTATCATTCACTGTATATGTCCTGCCCTGGTTTAACTTCCCAAAATGCATCACTTCACACTTGTCTGCATTAAATTCCATTTGCCACTCCCTTGCCCACTTTCCCAGTTGATCTATATCCTGTTGTAACCTTAGACAACCTTCTTCACTGTCCACTATACCACCAATTTTGGTGTCATCTGCAAACTTACTAATCATGCCCCTTACATTCACATCTAAGTCATTAGTATATATGATAAACAACAGAGGGCCCAGCACCGATCCCTGTGGCACACCACTGGTCACCGGCCTCCAATCTGAAAAACAACCCTCCACTACCACCCTCTGCCTCCTATCACCAAGCCAATTTTGTATCCAATTTGCTAGCTCACCCTGGATCCCATGTGTTCGAACCTTCTGGACCAGCCTACCATGCGGGACCTTGTCAAAGGCCTTGCTAAAGTCCATGTAGACAACGTCCATTGCCCTGCCCTCGTCAATCCTCTTGGTCACCTCCTCAAAAAACTCAATCAAATTCGTGAGACATGATTTCCCACTCACAAAGCCATGCTGACTATCCCTAATCAGACCATGCCTTTCCAGATGCATATAAATCCTGTCTCTCAGAATCCCTTCCAATAACTTTCCCACCACTGATGTAAGGCTCACCGGCCTGTAGTTCCCTGGCTTATCCCTGCTGCCCTTCTTAAATAAAGGCACAACATTAGCTATCCTCCAGTCTTCCGGTACCTCACCCATGGCTAACGATGATACAAAATTCTCTGCCAGGGCCCCAGCAATCTCCTCCCTTGCTTCCCATAGCATACTCGGATTCACCTGGTCAGGCCCTGGCGATTTATCCACCTTAATACGCTTCGAAACCTCCAACATCTCCTCCTTTGTAATGTTGATATACTCCAGGATATCGGTGTTCCCTCCCTTGAACTCACTAGCTTCCATGACCTTCTCCACGGTAAATACGGACGAGAAATATTCATTTAAGACCTCGCCCATTTCCCGTGGCGCCACACATAGATTGCCACATTGATCCTTAAGGGGACCTACTCTCTCCCTAGCTACCCTTTTAACCTTAACATACTTTCAGAATCTTTTAGGATTCTCCTTTATCTTATCTGCTCGGGAAATCTCTTGGCCCCTTTTTGCCCTCCTAATTTCCTTCTTAAGTGTAGTCCTACATCCCCTATACTCCTCGAGGGACTCGCTCGATCCCAGCTGCCTATACCTGACATATGCCTCCTTCTTTGTCCTGACCAGGCCCTCAATATCCCTCATCAACCAAGGTTCCCTAAACTTGCCAGCCTTGCCCTTCCATCTAACAGGAACATTCCGACCCTGAACTCTTCCTATCTCACTTTTAAAAGTCTCCCACTTGCCAGACGTCCCTTTACCTGTAAACAGCCTCTGCCATTCAACTTTTGAGAGTTCCTGTCTGATGCCTTTGAAATTAGCCTTCCCCCAATTTAGGACTTCAACCTGAGGACCAGTCCTATCCTTTTCCATAACTATCTTGAAACTAATAGAGTTATGGTCACTGGTCCCAAAGTGCTCCCCCACTGACACATCAACCACCTGCCCATTCTCATTTCCTAAGAGGAGGTCGAGTGTAGCCCCTTCTCTAGTAGGGCTATCCACATACTGCTTCAGAAAACTATCCTGGACACACTTAACAAATTCTTCCCCATCTGATCCCTTAGCACTAAGGCAGTCCCAGTCAATATTAGGAAAGTTAAAATCACCTACTATTACAACCCTATAATTCCTACACCTATCTGTGATTTCCCTACATATATGCTCCTCCACTTCCCTCTGACTATTGGGGGGCCTATAGTATAATCTCATCAAAGTGATCACCCCTTTCTTGTTTCTAAGATCTACCCATATGGCCTCGCTGGACATTCCTCCTGGGATACCCTCTGTAAGTACAGCCGTGATGTCCTCCCTAATCAATAGTGCAACTCCCCCTCCTCTCTTACCTCCACCTCTGTCTTCTTCACTGTTTTCTGCACTTCCAAGTTTTGTGTCATCTGCAAATTTTAAAATTGTGCCCTGTATCCCCAACATCCAAGTCATTAATAGATATCAGAAAAATGCCGTGGCCCTAGTACTGAACTCTGGGAAACTCCATTGTATACTTTCCTCCAGTCCGAAAAACAACCACTCACCACAATTCTCCATTTTCTATTCCTTAGCCAATTTTGTATCCATGTTGTTAATGCCTCTTTTATCCCATGGCTTCAGTTTTTCTAACAAGCTGAATATGTGAGTATTTTATCAAAGGCCTTTTGAAAGTCCATATGCAGATGTGAATATATGGGTACAGTGATTATGTTACTGGACTAGTAATCCAGAGGCCTGGAGCATTGATGAGAGATATAAGTTCAAATCCCACCTCAACAGCTGGGGAAGTTAAATTCAGATAAATCTGGTTAAAATGTTAGTATCAGTAATGGTGACCATGATTCAACTGGATTGTCATAACAACCCACATGGTTCGCTAATGTACTTATGTCTGTAATGCTGGCGTATATGTGACTCCAGACCCACAGCAAAGAGACGCTACAAACTCACCTGCATCAAACCGCTGTAAAAAAAAGTTGAATAAGAATAAGTCCGGAAGGACCAACCAGCATTGACCTAAGCATCAGAAAAGACAAAGTAAACCCAGCCCAATCAACTTTGCAAAGTCCTCCTCACTAACATCTGGGGACTTGCAGCAAAATTCAGACAGCTGTTCCACGAACTAGTCAAGCAACAGACTGACCTAGTCATACTCACGGAAGCATAATTTACAGCCAATGTCCCAGACATCTCTGTCACCATCCCCAGGTATGCCCTGTCCCACCAGCAGGACAGACCCAGCAGAGGTGGCGGCACAGTGGTCTACAGTCGGGAGGGAGAGGCCCTGGGAGTCCTCAACATTGACTCCAGACGCCATGAAGTCTCATGTCATCAGATCAAACATGGGCAAGGAAACCTCCTGCTGATTACCACCTACCGCCTCCCCCCCCTCAGCTGATGAATCAGTATTCCTCCATGTTGAACACCACTTGGAAGAAGGACTGAGCAAGGGCAGAGAAAGTGCTTCAATATCCATCACCAAGAGTGACTCGGTAGCACCACTACTGACCGAGCTGGGCAAGTCCTGAAGGACATAACTGCAAACTGGGCCTGTGCCAGGTGGTGAGAGAACCAACAAGAAGGAAAAACCTGTTTGACCTCATTTTCACTAATCTGCCTGTCTATGACAGTATTGGTAGGAGTAACCACTGCACAGTCCTTGTGGAGACAAAGACCCAACTTCACACTGAGGACATCCTTCATCGTGTTGTGTTGCACTTCTGCCATGCTAAATGAGATAGATTCAGAAAAGATCAAGCAGCACAAAACTGGGTATCCATGAGACAATGTGGGCCATCAGCAGCAGCAGAATTGTATTCCACCACAATCTGTAACCTCATGGCCCAGCATTTTCCTCACTCGACCATTATTATCAAGCCAGGGAAGCAATCCTAGTTCAATGAGAAGTTTCAAAGAGCATGCCAGGAGCAGCAGCAAGTGCAAATCTGGTGAAGCTGCCATACAGAGCTACATGAATGCGTGTGTGCACGCATATCCTCTCTATCACCAAAACCGCCTACTTCCACATCCATAAAATTGCAGGTATTTGCCCCTGCTGCAGCTCCTCTTCTGCTGAAACCTTCATCCATGCCTTTGTTACCTTTAGACTTGACTATTCCAATCCTCTCGCGGCTGGTTTCTCATGTTCTACCGTCTGTAAACTTGAATTCATCCAAAACTCTGCTGCCCATGTCCCAACTCACACCAAATCTCATTCACATATCACCCTTGGGCTCGCTGACCTACATTGGCTTCCAGTCTGGCAATGCCTTGATTATAAAATTCTCTTTATTGTTTTCAAATCCATCTATTGCCTCGACCCTCCCTATCTATGTAAACTCCTTAAGCCCTACAACCCTCCAAGGTATCTGTTCTCCTCCAATTCCAGCCTCTTGCACATCCCCGATTTTCATTGTTTTCCACCATTGGTGACCATGCCTTCAACTACCTTGGCCTAAGCTTTGGAATTCCTTCCCTAAAACCTCTCCACCTCTCTCTTTCCTTTAACATGCTCCTTATAACCTATATCATTGATCAAGCTTTTGGTCACCTGTCCTAATATCTCTTTATCTGGCTTTATGTAAATTTTACTTGATAATGGTCCTGAGAAGCACCTTGGGATGTTTCACTGTGTTAAAGATGCTATATAAATAAAAGTTGTTGTTATGTGTATGAACCCATGGTATAAAAATTGAGGGGGACGATGACCCTAACAGCCACAGGCAGTGCTGATATTGAATAATGTAGTTGTTACGTTACTGAACTAATATCACAGGGAACACGAGTTTAAATCCCACCATGGCAGTTTGTGGATTTTAATTGAGTTAATAAAAACTAAATTAGTCTGGAACTTAAAAGCTGGTATTAATAAAAGTGACCATGAAGCTGTCAGGTTGCTGTAAAAACCCAACTGGTTTTGGGGAGAAACCTGCCTTCCTTGCCCAGTCTAGTCTACACGTGATTCCAGACCCACACTGACGTTGTTGACTCTTAACTGCCTTCTGAAATGACCTAGTGAGACACTCAGTTCTGTCAGTTGAGTCGTCAAAGACCAAGTTGAGCTAGTCCAGAAGGCCATAACTGCCGGGACCAATATCATGGCAGTACGGTTTACTGGTGTTGTTGGGTTGAGTTTAAAATAGCTTGGCAGGGGGAATGGGAACCTGAGCATAGATTCAGAAAGCAGAGAAGCAAAGCTGAAAATTAGTAGATGAGTATGGAAGGTCAAGGAAACAAAGGCTAGGAAATAGACAACAAAGGGAGTTTTTCAGTGATTAGTGGTATATACTTCAATGTAAGGAGTCTAGTGAATATGGCAGATGAGCCAACGGCACAGATAGACACTTGGAAGTATGATATCATAGCTATTGTTGAAACATGGCTAAAAGGTGGGCAGGAATAGCAACTCAACATTCCTGTTACGAGGTTTCTCATTCAAGATAGAGACGGGGATCAAAAAGGACTGGGAGTCGCAATATTGGTTTACCAAAACAACCACTGCTGTGAGGAAGGATGATACGCTAGAAGGTTCATCAAATGAGGCCATATGGGTTGAACCGAGGAGCAAAAGAATGTGGCAATCAAACTGTCAGGAGTGTTTTATCGACCCCCAACAGCCAGTGAAAGATAGAAGAGCAAATATGAAGGTAAATTGCTGAAAAGTGCAAAATCAAGAAGGCAGTAATAGTCGGGGATTTCAACTACCCTAATATTAACTGGTACACAAAAGTCCGAGTGTATCAGGCCTGTGTCCTCAGTACCTTGCTCTACGGCAGCGAGGCCTGGACAACGTATGCCAGCCAAGAGCGACGTCTCAATTCATTCCATCTTCGCTGCCTTCGGAGAATACTTGGCATCAGGTGGCAGGACTATATCTCCAACACAGAAGTCCTTGAAGCGGCCAACATCCCCAGCTTATACACACTACTGAGTCAGCGGCGCTTGAGATGGCTTGGCCATGTGAGCCGCATGGAAGATGGCAGGATCCCCAAAGACACATTGTACAGCGAGCTCGCCACTGGTATCAGACCCACCGGCCGTCCATGTCTCCGTTATAAAGACGTCTGCAAACGCGACATGAAATCGTGTGACATTGATCACAAGTCGTGGGAGTCAGTTGCCAGCATTCGCCAGAGCTGGCGGGCAGCCATAAAGACAGGGCTAAATTGTGGCGAGTCGAAGAGACTTAGTAGTTGGCAGGAAAAAAGACAGAGGCGCAAGGGGAGAGCCAACTGTGCAACAGCCCCAACAAACAAATTTCTCTGCAGCACCTGTGGAAGAGCCTGTCACTCCAGAATTGGCCTTTATAGCCACTCCAGGCGCTGCTTCACAAACCACTGACCACCTCCAGGCGCGTATCCATTGTCTCTCGAGATAAGGAGGCCCAAAAGAAGAAAGAAAAGAATATTAACTGGGTTAAATTCAGTGTAAAAAGTACAGTGGGATCAGAATTCTGAAAATGTATTCAGGGGAAATTTTTCAGCTAGTATATAGAAAGCCCAAACAGAGAAGGGGCGGTTCTGGACTTAGTTTTAGGGAATTAATCTGGGCAGGTGGAAGGAGTATCAATGGGAGAGTGAACATAATTCAGTTAGATTTAGAGTAGTTATGGACAAAGATAAAGTATGGAAGATAATGGAAAGTATCCCGTATGCTTTCTTAACCACCGTATCTATCTGTCCTGCTAACCTCATAGATCTTTAGACATACACTCCAAGGTCCCTCTGTTCCTCTTCTCAGAATCTTACCATTCATTGTGTATTCCGTTGTGTTTCTGTTCTCTCCAAATGCATTACCTCATACTTCTTCAGATTGAATTCCATTTGAAGTTAGCAGGACAGATAGATACGGTAGTTAGCAGGACAGATAGATACGGTGGTTAAGAAAGCATACGGGATACTTTCCATTACTTTCCATTTATGGAGTAAAAATTTTAATATGGGGAGAAGCCAATTTTATCAGGCTGAGATTTGATTTGGCAAAAGTGGACGGAAGCAGCAACTTGAAGGAAAATCACTGTCAGAGCAGGGGGAGGGATTCAAGGAGGAGATCGAGAGGATTCAGAACAAATATGTTCCAATTAAGAAAATGGGTGGGACTCCCAAATCTAGAGGAGGCAACAAGGAGGGTCGATAAGGATAGTACGTTTGATGTAGTCTACATGGATTTTAGCAAGACTTTACAAGGCCCCACATGGCTAATTGATCAGTAAATTAAAAGCTCAAGGGATTCAAGGGAAAGTCACAAATTTGATCCAAATTGGCTCAGTGACAAGAAGAAAAGGGTAATGGTTGACTGGTGATTTTGTGACTGGACGGCAGTTTCCAATCGAGCTCCACAAGACTCAGTACTAGGACCCTTGCTGTTTGTGATTATATATCAATAATTTAGACTTAAGTGTGGGACTATGATTTTACCTCAATATAGTGAGGAAGAAAGCTGTAACTGAAGGAAGGATCAATAGTCAGGTAGGCAGAAAAATAGCAAATGGAATTCAATCTGAAGAAGTATGAGGTAATGCATTTGGAGAGAACAGAAACACAACGGAATACACAATGAATGGTAAGATTCTGAGAAGAGGAACAGAGGGACCTTGGAGTGTATGTCTAAAGATTTATGAAGTTAGCAGGACAGATAGATACGGTGGTTAAGAAAGCATACGGGATACTTTCCATTATTAGCCGAGGCCTAAAGTATAAGAACAGGGAGGCTATGCTAGAACTGTATAAAACACTAATTAGATCACAGCTGGAGTACTGCATGCAGTTCTAGTCCCTGCATTACAGGAAGGACGTGATGACGCTCAAGAGGGTACAGAAGAGATTTCTGAGGATATTGCCAGGAATGGAGAATTTTAGCTATGAGGAAAGATTGGATAGGCTGGGGTTTTCTTTTGAACAGAGGAGGCTGAGGGCAGATTTAATTGGTGTGTATAAAATTATGGAAGGTCCTAGATAGAGTGGATAGGAAGGACCTACTTCTGTTAGCAGAGCAGCCAATAACCAGGGGGCATAGATTTAAAGTAATTAGTGGAAGGATTGGAGCAGCGTTGAGGTGTACCATGATGGGGGTCTGGAACTCACTGCCTGAAAGGGCGGTAGTGGCAGAACCCTCATCACATTTAAAAGAGCTGTTGGATATGCACTCAAGGTGCTGTGATCTACAGTACTATGGACAAAGAGCTTGAAGTAGGATTAGACTGGATAGCTCTCATTTGGTCAGCACAGACTCAAGGGTCTTCTTCTGTGTTGTAAATCTTTTAGACTGGGCCTGTGGCAAGTGGTGAGAGATTCTGTATGAGGAAACAACCTACTTGACCTAATCCTCACCAATCTACTTGTCAACAATGCATCTTCCCTGACAATATTGGTAGGAGGGACCATTACACAGTCCTTATGGAGGGAAAGGCCTGTTCCCACATTACTGTACTGAATGCATCAGCCTAGACTTTTACAGTCAAGTCCAGGAATGGGATTTGAACCCACAACCTTTTAACATAAAGGCATAAGTACTACCAACTGAGCCACAGCCAACACACAATCCTAGATATGTATGGAGCTTAGCACATAAGTGCAAAAGACAAGGCTGAAACATTTGGAACCACCTTCAGCCAGAAGTGCTGAGTGGATGATCCATCCCAGCCTCCTCCTGAACTCCCCAGCATCACAGATGCCATTCTTCAGCCAATCCCATTCACTCAACATGATATCAAGAAATGATTGAGAGCATTGGAGACAGCAAAGGCTATGTGTCCTGACAACATCCCAGCAATGGTACTGAAGACTTGTGCTCCAGAAGTAGCCGTGCCCCTAGCCAAGCTGTTCCAGTACAGCTACAACACTGGCATCTACCCAACAATGTGGAAAATACCCAGGTATGTCCTGTACACAAAACAGGACAAGTCCAGCCCAGCCAAATACCACCCCATCAGTCTACTCTCGATCATCAGTAAAGTGATGGAAGGTGTCATTGACAGTGCCATCAAGCGACACTTACGCAGCAATAATATGCTCACCGATGCTCGGTTTGGGTTCCGCCTGGGCCACTTGGCTCCTGACCTCATTACAGCCTTGGCCCAAACATGGACAAAAGAACTGAGCTCAAGAGAAGAGGTGAGAGTGAATGCCCTTGACATCAACGCATGTGGCATCAAGGAGCCTGAGCAAAACTGGAGTCAATAGGAATCGGAGGAAAGCTCTCCGCTGGTTGGAGTCATACCTAGTACAAAGGAAGATGGTTGTGGTTGTTGGAGGCATCATCTTAGTGCCAGCACATCATTGCAGGAGTTCTTCAGGCTAATGTCCTGGGCTCAACCATCTTCAGGTGCTTCATCAATACCATACCCACAGGCTTTAAGAGTGTTTTAGATCAGACTGGTGTAGGGTAGATTCACCAGAATGATACCAGGGCTAAAAGGTTAAATTATACAATAAGGTTACACAGACTGAGCTTGCATTCCCTTAAATATAAGAAGATTAAGGGGCGATCTAATTGAAGTATTTAAGATGATTAAAGGATTTGATAAGGTAGATAGGCAGAAACTATTTCCTGTAGTGGGAGGAGTCCAGAACAAAGAAGCATAAAATTAAAATTAGAGTGAGGCCTTTCAGGGGTGATGTCAGGAAGCACTGCTTCATACAAAGGGAAATCTGGAACTTTCTCCTCCAAAAAGCTGAAGAGGCTGGAGGTCAATTGATAATTTCAAATCTGAAATCAATAGATTTTTGTTAGACATGGGCATTAAGGGTTACGGAGCCAAGGCAGGTAGATAGAGTTGAGGTACAGATCGGTCATGATCTACTTAAATGGCAGAACAGGCTGGAGGGGCTGAATGGCCTTCTTCTGTTCCTATGTTTTCATGTACAGGTCCGTACCCCAAGAATCTGCATTCCAAGTGCAACAGGCAGGAAGAAGCCTGAGATGTGGAGGCACAAGGAAAAGGATGTTGTAGAATGACGTCAGCAGTGTGAGGGGAAATGATTGTGTCCGATTGCTCACCGCCTGGAGCTGGGAACATTGTCCACTCAGTCTCCTGCCTGGCATCTGAATTCCTGAATACTTAGACAGGACATTGAACCAGCCCAGGAACAATGAAAGCAGTGTCAACAAGAGAAAGGATCGCATGGGCTGGGTGGGGACTGGAAGCACAGCAGTTAGAACAAAATCTCTTAGACACATGAATGTCTTTTACCACAGGCCGGGCCAGTCAATGACTTGTGTGACTCACTTCTGGCAGCTTCTCTTTGCACATTAGCTTGGTGGGCCCCCACACATGGCAGCCATCCAGTGATTGAGAGAAAACACATCGGCAGTTTAAATGTCACAGCTCTTGCTCCTATTGTTGAAGGAAGAGAGACAATCAATTGTGGTTTAAGCTGTAATTTAGCAATTGCATGAAAACTGATGCTTCACACCATCTTCAGAAGGCTGTATTCAGGATGTGGGTAGTTCATGTCGTGTGTATTCAGTTTCACTCTGCACACAAGGCTCAGAAACAGAATGGGCACAGGATTCACTTCCCCCACATGGGAACACATCTCCTCTACAATTCCATCCAAGTCACATGCCATCCTTACTTGGATATATATCACCGTTCCTTCACCGAAATTCCCTCCCAAATAATATTGTGGCCTAACCAAAAGTTCCACAGCCATTTCTCAGGATAAATTTGAATTTGGGTTACCAAACTCTGGTTGGAGGTATTCCTGGAGGTTTTATCACATTATGCCTGACGACATGACTGCTACAGATGTTACTGCATTTACCTTATCAAGGTTGGGTTCCCTGTGTTAATTGTATAATTAACCGTGTTTAATTTATGTAGGTGCATGAGTATTAACAGGGCATTCATTTGAGCCCCCTATAGACACAGACTGAAACTGTGGTTGTTGGGTTAGGAGATGTATGCTTGTAATGTGTAACTCTGTAAATAAATATAAAAGTATATATATAAATGTAAAGATTGGCTCCAGTTCTATCCTTCACCAACTGGCTTTCTGGAATAAAGCATGATAGCAGAAAATGGTTGCCTAAAGATGACGGTTGGAAGCGAAGAAAAAAAAAATTCAGGCAGAAACTGCAATCCTAGTAGCCACTGTGAAAATTGGCAGAGGGCAAGTGTAAATTGTCGGGGTATGATTACCCTCTGATGTACTCGGAGTCTGAACTATATAACTATGGCAGAATGAAGTGGATATGTGGACCCAGTTACCACACTACCAAAGTGGAAACAAAGTATGGCCTTGGCTTTGTCGCTTCCTACAAGAAGTAAAATCAGAAGTAAAGTATTTTGTGAGCTTGGATTCCCATCAGTCAGATAGAAATGGAGGTTTGGACCTCCTATTAGTGTTCTTGGATGAAATTTACAAAGAAAAAATGATCTGTTAAATACCATGGTCAGACTTTGATAGATTTTGAAAAACAGATGGCCATTCATGGAAGAATATATCATAGGCTTGAACAGATTGTATGGGATATGATGAAATGGCCGAGGCATTGAACAGGTATTTTGTATCGGTCTTCACAGTGGAGGACATTAATAACATGCCAATAATTGACAAAGAGATGAACGTAGGTGAGGACCTGGAAACAATCATTATTACGGAAGAGGTAGTGTTGGGCAAGCTAATGGAGCTAAGGATTGATAAGTCTCCTGGCCCTGATGGAATGCATCCCAGGGTACTAAAAGAGATGGCGGGAGAAATAGCAGGTGCACTGGCGGTAATTTTCCAAAATTCACTGGACTCTGGGGTAGTCCCAGCAGATTGGAAAACAGCAGATGTGATGCCACTGTTTAAAAAGGGAGGTAGACAAAAGATGAGGAATTATAGACCGGTTAGCTTAACCTCTGTAGTGGGGAAGATGCTTGAGTCTATTATCAAGGAAGAAATAGCAGGACATCTCGATAGAAATTGTCCCGTTGGGCAGACGCAGCATGGGTTCATGAAGGGCAGGTCATGCTTGACAAATCTTTTGGAATTCTATGATGACATTACGAGCAAGGTGGACAATGGGGACCTAGTGGATGTGGTGTACCTAGATTTCCAAAAGGCCTTCGACAAGGTGCCGCACAAGAGGCTGCTGCATAAGATAAGGATGCATGGCGTTAGGGGTAAAGTATTAGCATGGATAGAGGATTGGTTGACTAACAGGAAGCAGAGAGTGGGGATAAATGAGTGCTATTCTGGTTGGCAATCAGTCACTAGTGGTGTGCCTCAGGGATCGGTGTTGGGACCGCAATTATTTACAATTTATATAGATGATTTGGAGTAGGGGGCCACGTGTAGGGTGTCAAAGTTTGCAGATGACACTAAGATGAGTGGCAGAGCAAAGTGTGCAGATGACTGTGAAACTTTGCAGAGGAACATAGATACATTGAGTGAGTGGGCAAAGGTCTGGCAGATGGAATACAATGTTAATAAATGTGAAGTCATTCATTTCAGTAGGAGTAACAGTAAAAAGGATTATTACTTGAATGGTAAAAAGTTGCAGCATGCTGCTATGCAGAGGGACCTAGGTGTCCTTGTGCATGAATCGCAGAAGGTTGGTCTGCAGGTACAGCAAGTAATTAGGAAGGCAAATGGAATTTTGTCCTTCATTGCTAAAGGGATTGAGTTTAAAAGCAGAGAGGTTATGTTGCAGCTGTATAAGGTACTGGTGAGGCCGCACCTGGAGTACTGTGTGCAGTTTTGGTCTCCTTACTTGAGAAAGGATGTACTGGCACTGGAGAGGGTGCAGTGGAGGTTCACTAGGTTGATTCCGGAGTTGAGGGGGTTGGCTTATGAGGAGAGACTGAGTAGATTGGGATTATATTCATTGGAATTCAGAAGAATGAGGGGGGATCTTACAGAAACATATAAAATTATGAAGGGAATAGATAAGATACAAGTAGAGAGGATGTTTCCACTGGCAGGTGAAGCTAGGACAAGAGGGCATAGCCTCAAGATTAGAGGGAGCAGATTTAGGACTGAATTAAGAAGGAACTTCTTCACCCAGAGGGTTGTTAATCTATGGAATTCCTTGCCCAGTGAAGTAGTTGACGCTTCTTCAGTAAACGTTTTTAAAGCTAAGGTAGAGATCTTTTTGAACAATAAAGGAATTAAGGGATACGGTGAGAGCGCGGGTAAGTGGATCTGAGTCCACGAAAAGATCAGCCATGATCTTATTGAATGGCGGAGCAGGCTCGAGGGGCTGGACGGCCTACTCCTGCTCCTAGTTCTTATGAAAGATTGACTAAGTTCCATTTGGGGATTCCTGGATCAGTACTAGTGTTTAAGTTGCTGGATTATGCTAAGCTGTCTCATATGGACAGGCTCCTGGTTGTAATCGGTATTTGATTCACACAGAAGGACTCCTGCTGGATCAGATGGCTTGGATTTGCTGATATGAAAAGAATTCCTGGGGAAACAGTCATTTCCTTCATATTTTGTGGAACAAATGAGACATTCCATCGGACATAAATAATAAAGGACTCAATGATTGCCAGATTTTGAAATGGTCCAGACTGGACACAAGCGTCAATACAATGGAAGGATTAAAGAGATGCAGAATGAAGATGAAAGTGCCTCTAATAAATCTGTCTATTGCAGCAGAAGACAAAATGGGGACAGCAATTTTAGGCGAATGAATCCCAGGAATGCCCAAGGAACAGTTAATAGATGCGTCAGGTGTGACTCGAAGGGCTGGATTTTGTGGAGGAGGCGGGGCTCCTGGCACCAGGCTGAAAAGGCAGGGGGAACCCCGCCTCAGTCTTTTTACGCCCTCTCTGCTGCGACTCTCTATTGTTCCAGAAGCAGCGTTTCGAGCAGCGGAATCCCCTGCCCTTTAATGATGGGGATCCCACCTCCAAGAGCTGCCGGCCTATCACAGAGCCAGCAGCGCAGCAGTATTGGCAGTGCACCACTATTGGTGGACACTGTCAGGTACTGCAGAGGCCTTGGACCCAGGCCCAGCGTTGGAACCCTGGACCTCAGGTAAGTGAAGCAGGTTTGCCGGGGACAGGCTGGAAGACCCCAGCGAGGGGGCTTGAGAGGGTAGGCATGAAGTCCAGGGGAGCAAGGTCGATGGTGGTGGAGGTATTGCTGATGGGGGTCCACCGTGGGCTGCAGATTTCTCATGAAGGATGTAACCCCCAAGCCCGCAGGGAGGGTGACTCGTGTTAACAGGTACCTTCACCGTGTGGTGGAGACACCCCACGCCATTGGTTAGATCCCAGCTGCAGCGGGAAGAGGCCCTTATGCGGCTATTAATAGGCCACGTAAGGGCCTCAATTGGCCTCTGGGCAGGAAGGTCATTGTTGGCCTATCCCGCCCCCGGCAAAATCGCTTGGCGATGGGCCCTTTTCCTCTGCCACCCACCTTGATTCTATGGGCCCTCCCAGCTCTGACCCCACCTCAGGGAGCCATAAAATCCAGCCCGAAGTATCATTGGGCAGTGAACTGCCCAAACCTGAGAGAGAGGGTTCTCAAAATGACACATGAAGTGGAGAATTCTGAGGAAGAGGATGAAGATAATGATGAATCTGAACAAATTATACTGATCATAATGAGTTTTAATCCTGTGATGAATGTGTTAGTTGCAGATTCATTTAACTGTACAGTGCTAGATAGAGCTTACACTTTGATGGCATGTAGGACGGATTGGTTAAAATATTACCTTGATTCACTAAGCAGCGAGGATAGACACTGTTACAAAGTTTCCATATATTTTGTTAAAACTTAAGAATCTGTATTTTAAAAACTGAAAAGGATTTCATTGACATTGAATCGTCTGGAGATTGCTGAACTTTGTGGGTGTTTTTCTTAAAGGAAGGGCAACAAAAGGTTGACCAGTAAACAAGTGTTTTTTACTGGAAAGCTTGTGATTTCAAGTAAACACAGCAGGTGTTCTAACCTGAAGGGACAGATGTTTACAAGGAAATGACAGATCACAATATATAGTTGTCACAGGATTGTTGCTGAACTGTTTTTAGTTTCATTTTGAACTGTTAAAAGCCAGCTGGTTTTTGAACTAAAAGAGGCAGTTGGAGATCTGCATATGACCTACCAGGAGATCAGAAGAAAAAAACAAACAACTGTTATCTCTCTCTGAAGAATCCCTGCTCTTGGAAAACAAAAGCCTGTATGAAGTTGTACTGTTGCCTCCTGTATGTTGAAGACATCCTGAATGTTTGCGGAAACCTTGCATCTTTAAAAGGACTTTGCTTCAAATGTGTGAGAACTGAAACCTTTGTTGCTGCACACCTGCTGTAAAACCTATGTGAAGACTTCTGTAGTTGAATTTCTTTGAACACCTGCCCAAACAGACTGTTCATCAACCTCTCCTGGAAAGATTCCTAGTGGCAGCCACCTATTCGACTTTGGGATACCTTGCCAGTACAAAGGATGTCCATCTCTTCTCTTCAGTATAAGTTTTCTTTTACTCCTGTATTTCTTTGTAACAGCTGTAAACAAAAATCCCTTTATTTTCCCCCGGTTAACCGGTTGTGTATGTGAGTGTACGTGAGGGCTATAATATAAAAAATAAGGGGCTTTAATAGTTCAACTCACGTATATATTTACTTCATTATTGGTTAAGGCTTGGTTTATAATAAATGGATAATTTTGCTGTTTATTACAGAAAGCTGGTTAGTATGCTTTATTCTGGGGACAAATAGAGTATCTGATTGACTGTTTCGGTGAGTGGGAAAATTTATTGATATGTTGTGACCGGTGGAAGAGTGGGACTGAATTAACAGAGCACTCCTCTCGTCTCATCGTAACAACACAAGATTAAGGAATATAAAAGCACTACTTACTTTATGCTTGGTGAAAGAGAGTTCTAATTCCATGTAAAATATCTGGAGTAAGCCACTTTACCAATACTGATGTGGTCTCTAGTGAGATACCATTACTATTGAGTAAGCTTCTGTTAAAGAGGCACAAATGAAACTTGTTATGGAGCATGATAATTATTTTTGGAAAGTCGGTGGTTCTGCAGTTTACCCAGTCAGGACATTTCTCATCAGTGTTAGACAAATATTAATGGCATCAGGTGATAAGAATCAGAAAGAAAAAAAGGAAATTGTCTTAAAGTTACAAAGACAATTTGCTCACCCTACTTGTCAAAGGTTAAAAATCCTGCCAAAAAAGATGAAGAGTTGAAAAGTATACAAAGCTAATAGAAGAGATTAGTGAGAAGTGTGAAATCTGTAAAAAGTATTGAAGGATGCCAACACGTCCTATTGGCATGTGACTTTAACGAGGTATGGGACGAAAACAGAAATATTTTCATTCTACATTTTGTATACCTGGTGACCAGATTCACCCTTTCTACAATAATACCCAGTTAAGGATAAAAGGGTGATTATAGACAAAATCATGGAGAAATAGATAGGGACCAGACCAGGAACACCAGCAAAATATCTGACTAATAATGGAAGGGAATTTTCCAATGACAAGTTCAGAGACATGTGTAAAAACATGAACATCATGGTTACGAATACTGCAGCTGGAAGTCCATTCAGCAATGGGCTTTGTGAAAGGAATCATGAAGTGATCAATGAAATGCTGCATAACATTTTAGCTCATCAACCTGACTGCGAGTTGACATGGCATGAGTGGATCATGCAACGAATTCATTTCAGATGGTTGGGGGATATCATCTCTATCAACTGGCCAGTGGTGGAATCCCAAATTGCCTTCTGTACTGTACGATAGTCCTCTTGCTCTGGAAGGTACAACGATTAGTTTAATTTTCTTTGCACATTTGAATGCTTTACATACAGGGAGACAGTTTTTCATCAAGGCTGAGGGCTTGGAGAAAATTCGGAGAGCCCTGAGGCATCCTATAAGACCAACTGAAACAGAATTTAATTCAAGAGATTTGGTGTATTATAACGAGTCATTGGGAATGGAAAGGTCCTGATAAAGTGATAGGTCACAATGGTAAGACAGTACATATCAATCATAACAACCAAAATGTTAAGGTTCATTCCTCAAGATTAATTGGAATTAATTGCAAAATCTCTAATTCTGAGCAGCTGATAAGTAAATAAGGCACCTTGTACCCGAAGTGCTCATGTGTTTTTTGATGAAGATCCTGAGCAACAGAATATGGTAGATCAAGGGCTGAATAATGTTAAGTGAGTGATCATGGCACAGGACAGAGATATCACACCTAAAGGCCAATTGCTCAGAGTGAGTACTCAGGTGAAATACATTCCAGATGGATTTAGTGAATGGAGAGATGTAACTATTGTGGGATGTGCAGGAAAAGCTACTAGCAAGTTTAAATATTGGTTCAATGATCACGATGGCATCCATGGACCGGCAGTACTGGGTAAAAGAGTGGCAAGTAAGAAAGAACAGTTCAAGCACTGATAGTGGGTCTGGAAGTGACTTGTGTCAGAAACTAATCACATACCAGAGAAAGACCCTCCAATAGTGCAAGAGGGAGATCTTGCAGTAGTATTCCTGACAGACATAAAACTGAAAGTAGAGGCTGTACTTTGAATAGATTACACAATGAAATTAAGGACACAGAACAGTTTCATAACTGAACTAGAAGCAGAAGTCCTCATTTTGGTGACTTCCAATAAACTTGAAGATAAACGAATAAGTGAGGCAAAACAAAGGGAATGAGATAGTTGGAGAGAGTTTGGTGTTTATTCTGACGTACCAGATAAGGGGCAGTCAGCCTTGTCACATAGATGGATTTCTACTGAAAAGGTTCTTCCAGATGGGACTTATAAGGCTAAAGCGAGGCTAGTTGCTTGGGGGTTTGAAGAGCAACTGGGTGATACCGATGTTAGCTGTGGATTCTTCCACAGCTGGAAAAGTAATCTTGAAAATCCTTTTAGCTCTTTTAGCCACATATTCATGGGAGTGTGGATCAATCAACAGAAAAGCCGTGTTTCTACAGAGCGATACTTTTCAGAGAGAAGTGTTTCTGAAACCATCCAAAGAGGCAGCAGGGAAAAGCTATGAAAACTTAACAAGTGCATCTATGGCCTGAATGTTGTCTCCAGGGTGTTGTATTTTTCAGTGCGATCTCTTTTGCTCAAAATTGGCTGTGTTCAACTAAAAGCAGAAATCGCAATGGTTTATTGGATATCATAAAGGGAAACTTTCAGACAGCTTCATGATGCATGTTGATGATTTCTTATGGGTACTGCGGAATTGAAAAATGTGTTATTATTAAAATTAGAGTGGAATTTGAGACAGGGAGTCAGGTTTGTGAGGCTTTAAAATATATTGGTTTAGATATAGCAAAGTAGGTTTGGAATAACTTTAATCATCAATTCTAATTAGAGAGTGTTCCTCCCATCCCAGTTAATGCTAGGTCATCACAGAAAGATGATATTACATCTAAAGAGGAGACAGACCAATTGTAAAGCTTGATTGGTCAGTTGAAATGGTTGGGTACTCAGACTAGACCATGGTGGAATTTAAGTTAAATTAATTAATACATCTGGATTTAAGATTAATTAATTCATTAATTAAAATTAATGGTGACCATGAAACTACTGGATTTTGTAAAAGCCCATCTGGTTCACTAATGTCCTTTAGGGAGGAAATTTGCCGTCCTTACCTGGTTTGACCTACGTGTGACTCCAGACCCACAGCAATATGTTTGACTCTTAACTGTGCTCTGAAATGACCTAACAAGCCACTCAGTAGCAGAAGCATCATTCAATATATGGGGGGGGGGGCAGTGTTGGGGCCTGGAACTCACTGCCTGAAAGGGTAGTAGAGGCAGAAACCCTCAACTCATTTAAAAGGTGTCTGGATACACACCTCAAATGCCATAACCTGCAGGACTATGGACCAAATCCTGGAAGGTGGGGTTAGGCTGGGTGGCTCATTTTTTGGCTGGCGCAAACACGATGGGTGAAGTGGCCTCTTTTTTCCTTTAAACTTTCTATTAATCTATGGTTCAATGCTGGGGGAGCCCAACACATCAGTGTAAAAGATCAGGGTGAAGCGTATTCTTCAGCCAGAAGTGCCGAGTGGATGATCCATCCTCCTTCTGAGGTCCCCAGAATCATAGATGCCAGTCTTCAGCCAATTCGATTAACTCCACGCGATATCAAGAAGCAGCTGAAAACACTGGAGACAGCAAAGGCTATGGACCCTGACTACATCCCACCTGTAGTACTGAAGACTTATGCTGCAGAACTTGCCGCACCCCTAGTCAAGCTATTCCTGTACAGCTACAACACTGGCATCTACCCGACAATGTGGAAAATTGCCCAGGTATGTCCTGTTTGCAAAAAGCAGGACTAATCCAATCTGGCCAATTACCGCCCCATCAGTCTACTCTCAATCATCAGAAAAGTAATGGAAAGTGTCGTCAACAGTGCCATCAAGCGCCATTTACACAGCAATAACCTGCTCACCGATGCTCAGTTTGATTTCTGTCAGGGCCACTTGGCTCCAAACTTCATTATTGCCTTGGTCCAAACATGGTCAAAGGAGCTGAATTCAAGAGAAGAGATGAGAGTGACTGCTCTTGACATCAAGGTTGCATTTGATTAAGTGTAGCATCAAGGAGCTCTAGCAAAATTGAAGTAAATGGGAATCAGGAATAAACTCTCCACTGGTTAATGGCATACTTAGCACAAATAAAGATGGTTGTGGTTGTTGGAAGCCAAACATTTCAGTCCCAGGACCTCGCTCTAGGAGTTCCTCAGGGTAGTGTCGTTGGCCCAATCATCTTCAGCTGCTTCATCAATGACCTTCCTTCAATCATTAGGTCAGAAGTGGGGATGTTCGCTGATGATTGCACAATGTTCAGCACCATTTGCAACTCCTCAGATACTGAAGCAGTCAGTGTAGAAATGCAGCAAGACCTGGACAATATCCGGGCTTGGGCTGATAAGTGACAAGTAGCATTCGCGCCACACAAGTGACAGGCAATGACCATCTCCAACAAGAGAGAATCTAACCATCTCCCCTTGACATTCAATGGCATTACCATCGCTGAATCCTGCACCACCAACATCCTGGGTGGGGGCGGGGTGGTGTTACCATTGACCAGAAACAGAACTGGAACAGCCACATAAATACTGTGGCTACAAGACCAGGTTTGAGGCTGGGAATTCTGCAGTGAATAACTCACCTCCTGACTTCCCAAAGCACCATCTACAAGGCCCATGTCAGGAGTGTGATGGAATACTCTCCACTTGCCTGGATGGGTCCAGCTCCAACAACACTCAAGATGCGCGGCACCATCCAGGATAAAGCAGCCTGTTTGATTGGCACCCCTTCCGTCCAACATTCATTCCCTACACCATCAACGCACAGTGGCAGCAGTGTGTACCATCTACAAGCTGCACTGCAGCAACACACCACTCCTCCTTCTACAGCACCTTCCAAGCCTGCGGCTGATTTCACCCAGAAAGACAAAGGCAGCAGATGCATGGGAACACCACCACCTGCAAGTTCCCCTCCAAGCCACATACCATCCTGACTTGGAACTGTATCGCAGTTCCTTCACTGTCGCTGGATCAAAATACTGGAACTCACTTCCTGACCACACTGTCTGATGGACTGCAGCAGTTCAAGAAGACAGCTCACCACCACCTTCTCAAGGATCATTAAGGATGTGTAACACATACTGACTTGCCAGTGACAAATATATCACATAAAACAAATATATAAAAAATATCTTGTGTAGGTATGCCTCGCTGCATATGGACACAGACTGCTTCAGTATCTGAGGAGTTGTGAATGGTGCTGATACTGTGCAATTATCAGTGATCATCCCCATTCTGACCTTATGATGGAGGGAAGGTCATTAATGAAGCAGCTGAAGATGGTTGGGCCTAGGACTTTACCCTGAGGAACTCCTGCAGTGATGTCCCGTGACTGGGATGATTGACCTCCAACAACCACAACCATCGTCATATGTACTAGGTATGAATCCAACCAGTGGAGAGTTTATCCTAGATTCCCATTTACTTCAATTTTGCGAGAGCTCCTTGATGCCACACTCAGTCAAATGCTTCCTTGATGTCAAGGCCCATGACTCTCATCTCTTCTCTTGAGCTCAGTTCTTTTGTCCATGTTTGGGACAAGGTTGTATGAGGTCAGGAGCCGAGTGGCCCAGGCAGAACCCAAAATGAGCATTGGTAAGCAGGTTATTGCTGTGTAAGTGCTGGTTGATAGCACTGTCGACACCTCCCATCATTTTGCTTATCATCGAGAGGAGGCTGATGGGGCCGTAATTGGCCGGGTTGGATTTGTCCTACTTTTGCAGGAGGTTGGTTAGCAAAGTTAAAGCACATGGAATAGGAGATGATATACTGGCATGAATTAAGGATTAGTTAACAGGCAGAAAACAGAGAGTAGGAATAAACGGGTCATTCTTGCGTTGGCAGGCTGTAACTAGTGGGGTACAGCAAGGATCAGTACTTGGGTCCCAGCTGTTCACAATATATATCAAAGATTTGGATGTGGGGGCCAAATGTAGTATTTCAAAGTTTGTGGATGACACAAAACAAGGTGGGAATGTGTGTTCTGAGGGAGATGCAAAGTGGCTTCAAGGGGATTTGGACAGAGTGGTGAGTGGGCAAGAAAATGGCCGATGGAATATAATGTTGAAAAATGTGAGGTTATCCACTTTAGTAGGGGGAATAGATGGGAAGAGTATTTATTAAATGGTAAGAGATTAGAAAGTGTAGATGTACTCCTCAATAAGTCACTGAAAGCCAACATGCAGGTGTATCAAACAATTAGGAAGGTAATGGTATGTTAGCCTTTATCGCAGAAGGAATTGAATACAGGAATAGCGAAATCTTGCTTCAATTGTATAGAATCTTGGTTAGACCGGACCTAGAGTACTTTGTGCAGTTTTGGTCCTTTTACCTTAGGAAGGATATTATTGCCATAGTGGGAGTGCACCAAAAGTTAACGAGACTTGTTCCTGGGATGGCGGGACTGTCCTATGAAGAGAGATTAGAGAAACTGGGCCTTTATTTTCTAGAGTTTCGAAGAATGAGAGGTGATCTCATTGAAACTTGCAAAATACTTAAAGGGATAGACAGGGTAGATGCAGGTATGATGTTTCCCCTGGTTGGGGAGTCTAGAACCAGGGGACACAATTTCAAAATAAGGGGGAAGCCACTAGGACAGAGATAAGGAGAAATTTCTTTATTCAGAGGGTTGTGAATCTTTGGAATTTTCTCCCCCAAAGTGCTGTGGAAACTCAGTCATTGAGTGTGTTTAGCAATTGATAGATTTCTAAATACCAATGACATAAAGGGATCTGGGGATATTATGGGAAAAAGGCATTGAAGTAAGACCCTAATTAATACCCTCCACCTGCATAAGATTAAACACAATTAACAGATTCCCTTCTTTTTAAAAAATAAATCTTAGAGTTTAACAGGCACGAACATTTCAAAACAATAAAAATAAATTCCATATCCTGTACAAAGCAGTACATTGTGAGACACCCCCTCCTCTAGGACCCCTAACAATTTCTTTGTACGAGCATTTCTTTTCGTAAAACTGTTGATGACTTGTAGGTACACATTTAGTTTTGGAGATTTCCTTTCTCTCTAGCATTTATTTCAATCCAGCAAGGTCAATCAGTAACCTTTTCTCACTCACATATTTTATAGAGTGTACATTAGAGTCATACAGTCATAGAGTTATACAGCACAGAAACAGGCCCTTCGGCCCATCGTGTCTATGCCAGCCATCAAGCACCTATCTATTCTAATCCCCTTTTCCAGCACTTGGCCCGTAGCCTTGTATGCTATGGCGTTTCAAGTGCTCATCTATATACTTCTTAAATGTTGTGAGGGTTCCTGCTTCTACCACCCCTTCAGGTAGTGTGTTCCACATTCCAACCACCCTCTGAGTGAAAAAAATGTTCCTCAAATTCCCTCTAAACCTCCTGCCCCTTGCCTTAAATCTATGTCCCCTGGTTATTGAACCCTCCGCTAAGGGAAAAAGTTTCTTCCTATCTATCCTATCAATGCCCCTCATAATTTTGTATACCTCAATCAGGACCCCCTCATCCTTCTCTGCTCTAAGTAAAACAACCCTAGCCTATCCAGTCTTTCTTCATAGCTGAGATGCTCCAGCCCAGGCAACATCCTGGTGAATCTCCTCTGCACCCTCTCCAGTGCAATCACATCCTTCCTAAAGTGTGGCGACCAAAACTGTATGCAGTACTCCAGCTGTGGCCTAACTAGCGTTTGAAACAGCTCCATCATAACCTCCCTGCTCTTATATTCTATGCCTCAGCTAATAAAGGCAAGTATCCCATATGCCTTCCTAACCACCTTATCTACCTGTGCTGCTGCCTTCAGTGATCTATGGACAGGTACATCAAGGTCCCTCTGACCCTCTGTACTTCCTAGGGTCCTACCATCCATTGTATATTCCCTTGCCTTGTTAATCCTCCCAAAATGCATCACCTCACACTTCTCAGTATTAAATTCCATTTGCCACTGCTCCGCCCATCTTACCAGCCCATCTATATTGTCCTGTAATCTAAGTCTTTTCTCCTCACTATTTAAGACACCACCAATTTTCATGTCATCTGCAAACTTATTGATCAGACCTCCTATATTCACGTCTAAATCATTAATGTAGACTACAAATAGCAAGGGTCCCAGCACCGATCCCTGCGGTACACCACTGGTCACAGGCTTCCACCTGCAAAAATAACCCTCGACCATCACCCTCTGCCTCCTGCCACTAAGCCAATTTTGGAGCCAATTTGCCAAATTGTCCTGGATCCCATGGGCTCTTACCTTCTTAACCAATCTCCCATGCGGGACCTTATCAAAAGCCTTACTAAAGTCCATGTAGACTACATCAGCTGCTTTAGCCTCACCTACACATCTAGCCACCTCCTCGAAAAATTCAATCAAGTTTGTTAGACATGATCTCCCCCTGAGAAATCCATTCTGACTATCCCTGATTAATCCCTGCCTCTCCAAATGGAAATTAATCCTGTCCCTCAGAATGTTTTCCAATAGTTTCCCTACCACTGATATTAGACTCACTGGCCTATAATTACCTGGTTTATTCCACAGGAAACAATTATCTTCAATGGGTATCTTATCTTCAGTGTACTCCCTGTACAGAATCTCACCTAAAACATTCAATAAATAGAACCCCATATCCACTGAATCCACAAAACCAAGTGTTTCTGCAGCTAAAGTACTTTTAACAACCCTTTCTATTTTCTTAGCTACCCAAGCTATAGGACAACACTTCCCTTTTTCACCCATCAAAAATATTATGAAACTAGCAAAACTTGAATACCCATCAGCAAGATTAGCATGTGAACAGCGCTAAAAATGATTACCTTCATATTCTTTGGGTCACCTAAGGATGGGAAGTTAAGTACACAGTTCTACAGATTTAATTTTTTAATGTTTTATTTGTCCTTAAAACATACTCAACTTTTGGATCATTGTACTTAACTCCAACACAGCAAAACTAGTGTCAGGTCTAGTCTAAATGCACAACTACTTTAATTGACCAATTAAGCTTCATCCTCGCTCTGTCTCTTTTTTAGCTCTATCATCATCCTTCTGTGATGGCCTAGCACGATTAATTGGGATGGGAGTACACTGTCTAAATGGAATGGTTGATTTAAAGTTATTCCATACCTACTTTGCTTAATATCTAAACCAATATATTTACAGGCCCCACAAGCCTGACTCTCAATCTTAAATTTTACTCTAATCTTACCTATAATACATTTCTCAAATTCTGCAGTATCATCCCATCAGAAATCATTAACGTGCATAATGAAATGCCTGAAAGTTTCCCTTTATGATACCAATAAAACATTGCGGAATCTGCATTTAGTTGAACACAACAGGCAGTATAGGACAGGCCCCTTGATGTCGGGGGTCGTGCCGGAGGGGGGCCTGGAAAATGCTTCTGGGAGAGGCCCGCCATGCTCCCAATCCCGGGAAGACCCTGCCCCATTTTACTGGCATCGTCGGGACCTCAGAGTGGCTGCCCCGCCACTTGGCGACGGCACCCTAATTTAAATATTAAAATCTCTACTTACCTTGCCTCATTATGCATCCCACTGCCTCTCAGTTCAAAGTTCCGCATTTTTCTGTGAATGGGCATCTCTCACGTGCCGTCCCATTCACGAATAGGAAAAGCCGGTGGGACAGCAGAAGTAGGAGTTTTTGGAGACATTGTAGGTAAGCCCTGGGAGACAGGGGCACAACACTGCATTCTTATAGGGAGGTCAGTGCATCTTGTAGATGGTACACAGTGCTGCCCCTGGGCGTTGATGGTGGAGGGAGTGAATGTTTGTGAATGGGGTGACAATCAAGCGGGCTGCTATGCCCTGTTTGGTGTCAAGTTTCTTGAGTGTTGTTGGAGCTGCACCCATCCAGGCAATTGGCAAGCATTCCTTCACACTCCTGACTTGTGCCTTGTAGATGGTGGACAGGCTTTGGGGAGTCAGGAGCTGAGTTACTCGCCACAGGATTCCTAGGATTCTGACCTGCTCTTGCAGCCACAGTATTTATATGACTACTCCAGTTCAGTTTCTGGTCAATGGTAATCGCCAGGATGTTGATAGTGGGGGATTCAGCAATGATAATGTCATTGAATGTCAAGGGGAGATGGTTAGATTCTCTCTTGTTGGAGATGGTCATTGCCTGGCACTTGTGTGGCACAAATGTTACTTGCCACTTATCAGCCCAAGCCTGAATATTGTCCAGGTCTTGCTGCATTTCTACACGGACTGCTTCAGTATCTGAGGAGTTGCAAATGGTGCTGAACATTGTGCAATCATCAGCGAACATCCCCACTTCTGACCTTATGATTGAAGGAAGGTCATTGATGAAGCAGCTGAAGATGATTGGGCCCAGGACACTACCCTGAGAAACTCCTGCAGTGATGTCCTGGAGCTCAGATGATTGACCTCCAACAACCACAACCATCTTCCTTTGCGCTAGGTATGACTTCAACCAGCAGAGAGTTTTCCCCGATTCCCATTGACTTCAGTTTTGCTAGGGCTCCTTGATGCCATACTCGGTCAAATGCTGCCTTGATGTCAAGGGCAGTCACTGTCACCTCACCTCTTGAGTTCAGCTCCTTTGTCCATGTTTGAACCAAGGCTGTAATGAGGTCAGGAGCTGAGTGGCCCTGGAGGAACCCAAACTGAGCATCACTGAGCAGGTTATTGCTAAGCAAGTGCTGCTTGATGGCACTGTTGATGACACCTTCCATCACTTTACTGATGATTGAGAGTAGGCTGATGGGGCAGTAATTGGCCGGGTTGGACTTGTCCTGCTTTTTGTGTACAGGGCATACCTGGGCAATTTTCCACATTGCTGGGTAGATGCCAGTGTTGATGCTGTACTAGAACTGCTTGGCTCGGGGCACGGCAAGTTCTGGAGCACAAGTCTTCAGTACCATTGCTGTAATGTTGTCAGGGCCCATAGCCTTTGCAGTATCCATGCGATTGGAAAAACTTGATCATCCAAAGCTTTGGGTATTCATTCAACATAATGTGCAAAATGGTGGTTGCTTGCCATGTGCAAATAAATTACAACAGGACCAACTACCGAAGGTTTTTGGTACACATTTTGCAGTGTATTGAAATAGCTGAATGGCATTGAATTGGCTGAGCTGGTATATTGTGATGGCTAAGCATTTTGTTCTCCTGCTATACAGCCTATCTGATGCCCTGTCTGTTGGGGAGGTGTAAATAAAAGTTGAAGATTGGCTGCTTACAGTAAGACTCATTTTAGATTTACTCTGTGAATACACAACAGACAATGAAAAAATTGGATTTTGTTTTGCATTCATTTGAGAAATTACTGTTTGAAGAATATTGTGACACACTTTTTGGAACTGCCAAAGTTGATTTTGAGGAAATTAGGATGATTTGAATGATTGCTCCAGTTGTGTCTGCAGCACGGTATGTAATTGAAAAAGAATGGCACTGAAGCCATAGTTTGGGAGAACAGGCGAATTCAACCCTAATGAAGAGGACTGGTGGAATTATGAACAAAGGTTACACATTTGGTTGCAAGCTAATAAACTAGGAGATGAGGATAAAGTGAATGTTTTCCTCACCATGATGGGACCAGAAGCTTTTGAGATTGTTGTCTAACCAATGTTGCTTGCGAGACCCCAGTACTTTGGACTACTATGAAATTAATGGGATTCTGGACTCTATTATGGCATGACTAAGAATGACATTTCACTCTGAGTTGCATTTAGTGGAAGGAAGCCGTTGTCAAGTGAGTCTATTGCAGACTATGTGGCGCAGTGGTTAGCACCGCAGCCTCACAGCTCCAGCGACCCGGGTTCAATTCTGGGTACTGCCTGTGTGGAGTTTGCAAGTTCTCCCTGTGTCTGCGTGGGTTTTCTCCGGGTGCTCCGGTTTCCTCCCAGAAGCCAAAAGACTTGCAGGTTGGTAGGTAAATTGGCCATTATAAATTGCCCCTAGTATAGGTAGGTGGTAGGGAAATATAGGGACAGGTGGGGATGTGGTAGGAATATGGGATTAGTGTAGGATTAGTATAAATGGGTGGTTGATGGTCGGCACAGACTCGGTGGGCCGAAGGGCCTGTTTCAGTGCTGTATCTCTAAACTAAACTAAACTAAACTATATTCTTGAATTAAAGAAACTGTCTTGTCACTGTGGCACATATTTAGAAGACAACCTTAGAGACACGTTGGTTGGAGGTCTAAAGAACTGTAAAATCCAGGTCAAGCTTTTAAGTAAAGGCAATAAGCTGTCGTAGAAGGAGGTCTGTGATGAGGCTACAGCCATGGAAATGTCAGTAAGAGACAGTTGCAGATTGCAAGGAAGTTCTTTTCCCGAGCTGGCAGAGGAGGTCCACCGGACTTCAGTAGGAACCAGGCCACAGAGTCAGAAATTTAGATGCTATCATGGCCATGGTAGCCACCAAAAATCTAAATGCACCTACTTCCAGTCAAGGTGCTATCCCTGTGTGAAATTTGGTCTTATCCAGATGACATGCAGGAGTAGAGGAAACAGTAAAGCTTCAAGTCTCAGTAATGCACTTGGTCAAAGTGATAGTAAACGAAAGCTATTTCAGGAGCCTGGTCATCCTCGAATGCACACATGATCGGTATGGAAACAGAAGTTAATGCTATCAAGCAGCAAGATCAACAGTTGTACTCAGTCAGAGAACAAGTAAAACAGCACATGAAAGTTGCAAGAAAACGGGCTGGAGTTATAATTCCAGTGCCCACAGTACAACTTAATTTCATAGTTGATTCTGTTACAGACAGAATTGAGAGACTACTGAAACCCCAGTTCTTTTTGGAAGGGTCACTGACCTGAAACGTTAACTCTGCTTCTCTCTCCACAGATGCCGCCAGACGTGCTGAGTATTTCCAGCATTTCTTGCTTTTATTTCAGGTTTCCTGCAACCGCAGTATTTTGCTTTTATTACCCCAGTTCTTTTTCCCTTTTCTGTCCATAATCAGTGTGTTTTGAAACGGAAGATGTGTGTGTCTCTTAACCCCTGAGTTTATGGCCAATTTGAATAACTAGCATGCTTTTCATGGGTCTGAATATCGAGGATTATTTTTATTCATATGTTCACCCAAAAATCTAATGGTATGTCACGCACTCACAACTCATGTCCACACACTTGAGAAAGAAACTGTCAAAGAGGATAGTTCACTTTAACAAATTACAAGCAAAGGAATAGTTCATAGGTCAGGTGATTTGGCTTACTTTGGGGAAAAGGCCTGCATTGTGGGCCCGGTGAAGAAGACATCTTCACTTCCGAAGCCTAGTTAGGTGGAGGCAATCGCAGGAGTCGTATATCAAAGTCGTTGCAGGATTCTCTCGAAGATCACAAAGTTAGTTGCTTGCAGACTTATTACTAGGAGGTTGGTTTGCTCTACTGGTGGACTTGAAAAGGAACAAGTTCAGAGACTTTAAGATGTTACAGTCTCCAGTTCTTTAAAGGCACAATGGTACTGCCTGGTCTGCTTGCTGCTTTTCCTCCAATCTGCATTTTAAGGATTTTTAAAAGCTAACCAACATGGCTGCCCCACCATGTGACTTCTTATAGTTCCTTTTCCAAATATGGCAGGGGTCTAGGTTGATTAGCCTCATCCCGTTTACTGCTTTAAGACATTTATCCTGAGGATATTTAAGACGATCACCATTCAATTCAGCAATGTCTCCCTATTGTTTCGGGATGGGTGTTGATAACACCTCTGAGTCTGGAAAGTATTCTTTGGTCCTTTCAGACAGTGACTCAGTTCTTGAATACACAAGTCAAGGTCACCTGATCTTCAGTGGCCATCTTTGCAGCCCATGTCCATTTTTAATGTCCATTGTGGTTCATTTAAAACAAAATGAAAATTAATTTCCACAAGATGCTATGCTTCTGTTCAAGTCCATGTTTAAAGTTATGAATAGGACATGCCTGTATTGGGCATGACAATACAGCTGCAGGAGTGTCTGTTATCTCAGAAGGAGAGTACAAAATTTCTCTAAGTCACATTCCCTTACAAAATACTGGTGTGAAACTGACTAGTTATTCCAATAATAGTACTTCAGTGTTAGGTGAAGTTAGTGTGAAGCTGGAATACGATGATGCATCCTATTACTTTCCATTGGTAGTAGTAGCAGGGAACAAAGTTTCACTGATGAGAAGAAATTGGCTTAAGAAAATTCATTTAAATTGGACCAAGTTATTTATAATAGGGATCAATAAGAGTACATCTGACATTAAGGAAGTGCTAAGAGTGCACAAAGTGGTCTTTCAGCAAGGAGGACCAAATGATAAAATTAGGCATTACAAGCCCAAAGTCAAGGTAAAGGACATTGTACAGTCGACATATTGCAAAGCTAGGCCAGTGCCTTATGCACAGTTAGAAGCAGTAAGTAAAGAGCTAGATAGATTGGAAAGAATGCAGCAATTTAAAAGGTGAAGAGCAGTGAATTCCCCATTGTGGTAGTTCAAAAAGCAGATGGGTCTGTTCGGATTTGTGGAGATTATAAACAAATGGTAAATAAGGTGATTGAAAATGATACTTACCTACTGCCTACTAGTGAAGATTTGTTTTCTAATTTAGTAAATGGGAAGTCAGAGCAAAATTACTCACAAGTTGAGAAAGAGGCATTAGCGATCCTATATGATGTTACAAAGTTCCATAAATATCTGTACAGTAGAAAATTCACTTTGTTAACTGACCACCAAGGCCTTATGATCATATTTGGTTCAAAGAAGGAAGTATCATCTCTAGTGGAAGAATGGCTTCAGAGATGGGCATTGATTTGTTGGCCCATCAGTACGATATGAAATATCGTAATTCAGCAGATCATGCTAATGCGGACATTCTTTCGAGATTTCCCGTGAAGACTGATTCATTTTTAGCCAATAAGTTACCTGGGAATTACTTTAATACACAAATGATATGCAAGTGCCTGCCAGAGAAATTTCTGAAGAAACTCACAAGGATGTGGTGCTCAGTACAGTGCTCAATTATGTCATGAATGGCTGGTCTAAAGAGTGTGATAATGAGAAATTGCAGGAGCATTTTACATGTAGAAATGAACAGAGTGTAGATAAAGGCGTTTCCTATCTGGTTTAAGGGTCATTATTCTGCCAAGCTTTAGGGAGAGATTGTTAGAGGAACATCACCAGGGATAATCTGTATGAAAGCAGTAGCAAGAAGCTATCTTTGGATCTAAATGTAGATAGAGATATTGAAGAGTTGGTGAAAAGTTGTGAAGTGTGTCTCAGAATGAGAAATGAGCCAACCAAGGTTCCTTTCATTTCATGGTGAAACACAAGAAACCCATGGGAACGAGTACATGTTGATTTCTTTAAAGTGGAAGATCAAGAGTATTTTGTTTTGGTTGATAGCTATAGCAAGTGGATAAATGTTGAGTCTATGTCCAATACCACAAGTGCCAAAACTATTGAGGTTTTGAGAAGCTCGTTAGCAATTTATGGGTTGCCAGAGGAGTTGGTGTCAGATAATGGTTCACAGTTTACGTCAGAAAAGTTTGAAATATTTCTGAGTGAGACAGGAGTCGAACACATTCTAATACCACCATATCACCCAGCATTGAATGGTGCAGAAGTGTACAAATTGTGTAGAGGTCTTTGTAGAAGTATTTGCTAGGCGACAAGCTCGGTAGTAATTTCTATGTTTCGCTTCAATACAGGCTTGACAATTTTCTGTTTTCTTACTGAAAAACCCCACAGTCTACAACAGGTTGATCACCTTATGAGTTAGTGTTTAAACATGCTCCTAAGACAAGGTTTGGTTTGCTTAAGCCAGACATTAATAGCAAGGAAAGAGAAAAGCAAGACAGAGTGGAGATAAGTCATGATACTTGAGGCATGAAAGTTAGAGAGTTCAGTGCAGGTGAGAAGGTAATGGTGAAAGGAGAAGTATGTGTTAGAAGTTGTTGTAAAAAGACCAGTGGCTGTATTTTACCGCCACCCTCCCACCCCCCCCCCCCACCGCCCCGATGTCAGGGGTCATGGCGGGGGCCCGGAAAATGCCTGCGAGAGAGAATCGCCACGCTCCCCAACGCTGCGAAGAGCCCAACCCATACTGCTGGTGACGGCAAGGCCTTGTGGTGGATCCGCCCAACCCCCCCCCACTGCTTGGCAACGGGAGCCGAACCGACACGTGTAAAGCACTACATACCTTGCCTCATTATGCATCCTGCTGCCACCTTGGAAACAGTTTCTAATATTGAGCTGAACGGCTGTGTCTCACGTGCCTTCCCGTTCCCGACTGATACAAGCTGGAGGGACAGAAGTTGCAGTGCTCGGAGCCTGTGAAGGTTAGTGTGGTGAGATGGGGGCACAACTCTGCAGATGTGTAGGGAGGTGGGAGGGGGTTAGTATTACTGGGGGCACAACTCTGTATACGTGTAGGGATGTGGGAGGGGGAGTGCATTAAACTCTGCAGGCATCAAGGGAGCTATTGTGTACCCTCCTTCCATAAAGGGGGGGGGGCACTCTGCACCATTGAATGTTTGTGTGAGTGAAGGAGCAATGGCACTCCAGAAACCCTGTGTATTGGGAGGGGACCATAAACGATAGGTGTTTAAAGGTAATCTGGCTGGTGGGCCAATCGATGCAACTGTTACAATCTGAATGTGGTCATACTGTGCTATGCAATGCCATAGTGTTGATTAATAAAAGCAAATTACTGCAGATGCTGGAAATCTGAAACAAAAACAAAAAGTGCTGGAAATCTGGAAATACTCAGCCGGTCTGGCAGCATCTGTGGCGAGAGAAGCAGAGTTAACGTTTCAGATCAGTGACCCTTCATCAGAACTAGCAAAGGTTAGAAAAGAATTAGGTTTTAAGCAAGTGAAGAGGAGGATAGTGGGGGAGAGAACAAAGGAGAAGGTGTGTGATAGGGCAGAGGGCAGGAGAGATTAAATAACAAAACTGTCCTGGGACAAAGGCAAAGCGTGGGTTAATGCTTGTGGTGAAAGACAAAGCATTCGTCCAGAGAGAATGATAATAGTAGAATAATGAGTGGCTCTGACTACATGAAAAGCAGACACATGGTGAAAAAATAAAATATTTAAAAAATGCCAGTCATGCTCTGAAGTTATTGAACTCAATGTTCAGTCCACAAGGCTGCAGCGCGCCTAATCGAAAGATCATGTCCTGTTCCTCGAGCTTGTGTTGATGTTTAATGAAATGTTGGCATGAGAGCAGGGGGATGTGTTGAAATGGCAAACAACCGGAAGCTCGGGGTCATGCTCCCAGACAGAGCGGACGTGCTCAGCAAAGTGGTCACCCAGTCTGCGTTTGGTCTCCCCAGTGTAGAGGAGACCACATTGTGAGCAGTGAATACAGTATACTACATTGAAAGAAGTACAAGTAAATCACTGCTTCACCAGAAAGGAATGTTTGGGGCCTTGGATAGTGGGAAGAGAGGAGGTAAAAGGGCAGGTATTACACCTTCTGCGATTGCAGGGGAAGGTGCCGTGGGAAGGGGACGAGGTAGTGGGGGTAATGGAAGAGTGGACCAGGGTGTCACGGGGGGAACAATCCCTTTGGAATGCTGACAGGGGAGGGGAGGGGAAGATGTGTTTGGTAGTGACATCACACTGGGCGTGCTGGAAATGGCAGAGAATGATCCTTTGGATGTGTAGGCTGATGTGGTGGAAAGTGAGGACAAGGGGAACCCTATCATGGGGTTCTGGGAGGGAGGGGAAGGGGTGAGGGTAGAGGTACAGGAAGTGGGCCGGACATGGTCGAAGTCAACCAGGGGGTGGGGGAATCCTCGGGTGAGGAAAAAGGAAGACATTTCAGCACCTCTTCACTTGCTTAAAACCTAATTCTTTTCTCACCTTTGACAGTTCTGATGAACGGTCAGTGACCTGAAAGGTTAACCTCACTTCTCTCTCCACAGATGCTGCCAGACCTGCTGCTTATTTATGGCACTTTTTGTTTTTGTGCCACATAATTGATGCCTGAAAGCCCCTGATGTATCAGTCAACATCAATCTCCGCTCTGTTAGGTACCTTTGAAGAAGTGAAGGAACTGAGTTTAATTGCAACTTGGAGTTGGGGATGGTACACCCTATATTCATTGATCCGCTTGTTGTGAGGAGCCATATACATTGCAGGCAAAACCAACAAGCAGTTGAGGCTCACATAGAAGCCCCCAGCCGTGAGCAGCAGCAGTCCCCAAGGCAAACTCGCCACTGCAGATCGCCGCGCAGCTACAGGTCCCTCATGACATACCTGCAGATGTTGGAGCGCCAGTGTCAGAGGGAACTGCAGATGTCGAGAGAGGCAGTGACAAATCTCTGGGCCCTGCTCAATGATGACCTGCAGCTGATGTGTTTCAGTGAACATCCTATGCCCGTGGCCCTCAAAGTGACAGCGGCTTTTAACTTCTACACCTCTGCATCATTTTAGGGGCCCACTGGCGACATACGTGGGGTGACACAGTCAGCAGTGCACCGCTGCATTGGGGAGGTCACCGATGCCCTGTACCAGAGGGTCGGTGACTATATCCACTTCAGGACGGACCCTAAGAGCCAGGCCCAAAGGACCAAAGGATTTGGTTCCATCGCGGGATTCCCACAGGTACAAGGGGTCATAGATTGCACCCATGTGGCCATCAAACCTCCTGCCAGGCGACCAGCTGCATATGTAAATGAAAGGGCTTTCACTCAATCAATGTGCAACTCGTTTGTGATCACCGGAAGCGATTCATGCAAATCTGTGCCCGCTTTCCAGGCAGCTGCCATGATGCCGTCATCCTGCGCCAGTGCCAGCTGCCGTTGCCGTTCACTGAAATGGCTCACATCGAGGGGTGGCTTCTTGGAGACAAGGGCTACCCCTTGCAGACATAGCTCCTGACACCAGTGAGACAACCCACCAGTGATGCAGAGGACAGATACAACGCCAGCTGCGGTCAGCCTACTGAAATGCTGTTCCGTTACCTGGATAGATCGGGTGGGGCCCTGCAGTACGATCTGGAAAGGGTAGCTCGTACAGTTGCTGTTTGCTGTGCTCTGCACAACTACGCATTCAATAGGGGGGAGGCCTTGCAGGATGAGGAGAGACGTGAGCAGGACTCATCCTCAGACAATGAGGACGCTGAGGACTTACAGCAGGAAAGGCACATGGGAGAACAGAGAGCATCCAGGCGGAACATGCCGGGTGAGCAGCGAGCTAGGGATTCGTGACAACGCCTTATTACAAAGAACAGTACAGCACAGGAACAGGCCATTCGGCCCTCCAAGCCTGCGCCGATCTTGATGCCTGCCTAAACTAAAACCTTCTGCACTTCCGGGGACCGTATCCCTCTATTCCCATCCTATTCATGTATTTGTCAAGATGTCTCTTAAACGTCGCTATTGTATCTGCTTCCACCACCTCCCCCGGCAACAAGTTCCAGGCACTCACCACCCTCTGTGTAAAAAACTTGCCTCGCACATCCCCTCTAAACTTTGCCCCTCTCACCTTAAACCTATGACCCCTAGTAACTGACTCTTCCACCCTGGGAAAAAGCTTCTGACTATCCACTCTGTCCATGCCGCTCATAACTTTGTAAACCTTTATCATGTCGCCCCTCCACCTCCGTCGTTCCAGTGAAAACAATCCGAGTTTATCCAACGTCTCCTCATAGCTAATGCCCTCCAGACCAGGCAGCATCCTGGTAAACCTCTTCTGTACCCTCTCCAAAGCCTCCACGTCCTTCTGGTAGTGTGGCGACCAGAATTGCACGCAATATTCTAAGTGTGGCCTAACTAAAGTTCTGTGCAGCTGCAGCATGACTTGCCAATTTTTATACTCTGTGCCCCGACCGATGAAGGCAAGCATGCCGTATGCCTTCTTGACTACCTTATCCACCTGTGTTGCCGCTTTCAGTGACCTGTGGACCTGTACGCCCAGATCTCTCTGCCTGTCAATGCTCCTAAGGGTTCTGCCATTTACTGTATACTTCCCACCTGTATTAGACCTTCCAAAATGCATTACCTCACATTTGTCCGGATTAAACTCCATCTGCCATTTCTCTGCCCAAGTCTCCAACCGATCTATATCCTGCTGTATCCTCTGACAATCCTCAACACTATCTGCAACTCCACCAACCTTTGTGTCGTCCGCAAACTTACTAATCAGACCAGCTGCATTTTCCTCCAAATCATTTATATATACTACAAACAGCAAAGGTCCCAGCACTGATCCCTGCGGAACACCACTAGCCACATCCCTCCATTCAGAAAAGCACCCTTCCACTGCTACCCTCTGTCTTCTATGGCAGAGCCAGTTCTGTATCCATCTTGCCAGCTCACCTCTGATCCCATGTGACTTCACCTTTTGTACCAGTCTGCCATGAGGGACCTTGTCAAAGGCTTTACTGAAGTCCATATAGATAACATCCACTGCCCTTCCTTCATCAATCATCTTTGTCACTTCCTCAAAAAACTCAATCAAATTAGTGAGACACGACCTCCCCTTCACAGAACCATACTGCCTCTCGCTAATAAGTTTGTTTGTTTCCAAATGGGAGTAAATCCTGTCCCGAAGAATCCTCTCTAATAATTTCCCTACCACTGATGTAAGGCTCACCAGCCTGTAATTTCCTGGATTATCCTTGCTACCCTTCTTAAACAAAGGAACAACATTGGCTATTCTCCAGTCCTCTGGGACCTCACCTGTAGCCAATGAGGATGCAAAGATTTCTGTCAAGGCTCCAGCAATTTCTTCCCTTGCCTCCCTTAGTATTCTGGGATAGATCCCATCAGACCCTGGGGACTTATCTACCTTAATGCTTTGCAAGACACCCAACACCTCCTCCTTTTTGATAATGAGATGACTGAGACTATCTACACTCCCTTCCCTAGGCTCATCATCCACTAAGTCCTTCTCTTTGGTGAATACTGATGAAAAGTACTCATTGCAAGTACCTCGCCCATTTCCTCTGTCTCCACACATATATTCCCTTCTCTGTCCTTGAGCGGGCCAACCCTTTCCCTAGTTACCCTCTTGCTCTTTATATACGTATAAAAAGCCTTGGGATTATCCTTAATCCTGTTTGCCAATGACTTTTCATGACCCCTTTTAGCCCTCCTGACTCCTTGCTTAAGTTCCTTTCTGCTGTCTTTATATTCCTCAAGGGATTCGTCTGTTCCCAGCCTTCCAGCCCTTACGAATGCTTCCTTTTTCTTTTTGACTAGGCTCACAATATCCCGCGTTATCCAAGGTTCCCGAAACTTGCCAAATTTATCCTTCTTCCTCACAGGAACATGCTGGTCCTGGATTCTAATCAACTGACATTTGAAAGACTCCCACGTGTCAGATGTTGATTTACCCTCAAACAGCCTCCCCCAATCTAAATTCTTCAGTTCCTGCCTAATATTGTTATAATAAGCCTTCCCCCAATTTAGCACCTTCACCCGAGGACTACTCTTATCCTTATCCACAAGTACCTTAAAACTTATGGAATTGTGGTCACTGTTCCCGAAATGCTCCCCTACTGAAACTTCGACCACCTGGCCAGGCTCATTCCCCAATACCAGGTCCAGTACGGCCCCATCCCTAGTTGGACTATCTACATATTGTTTCAAGAAGCTCTCCTGGATGCTCCTTACAAATTCTGCCCCATCCAAGCCCCTATCACGAAGTGATCAAAGGTTCTCCACACCACAGGAACCACCATGGGTTCTGCAAGCCACACTGCACCCTTGTTCACCTCTTGTGCACATCTGCAACATCTTCGCCTTCACCATGACTGGCAGCAGCAGACTGAGCCATTGTCCATGAGACTGCATCCGTGGAGACGCACATGAGTGATACTGGCATAGCAATGATGTTATTCCATACACTGGCAGTTCTGAAAGGCCAATGATGTAATGGGAGGAGACACAATCAGTACATGCTGGCACACTTCATTCACACTGTAAAAACACACACGTTAGTGAAGAAGATTTAGTGATTTAACTTTTTACACTGTAATGTCAGCCAAGCAGACACATTTGTGACACGATGTTTCTCGTGAACGCTTGCGGGTGCTCCTTCATGGTGCCACCTCTGCGCTGGCAGCCTGACTGGAGGAAGGCTGCTGATCTGATTGCCCTTTGGCTGTGGATGCCTTCGGCGGTCATCCTCTGTACGAACGAGGCCTGGAGGGTCCTGGCTGGCTGGGAGAATCCTGTGTCAGCGCAGAACTCTCCTCAGACATCTCAGCTGCTGGAGCTTGACTCACTGGTGGAGGTGCCGGTGTCCATATTGCAATCACCTTGAGGGGGGTCCCAGATATGGTGCTCAGGCTCGACTCCTCCCGGGAAGGAGCAGGGGCAGGGACAATCTCCATGCCCCTGGTCCCTCTCTCACCTTGCCACTATTGCGTGGATCTGATGGCCTCGGCGAGGGAATGGAATCTGGCTCACCAGGAGGGCCACCGTCCTCCCCATGAATGAAGCCATGTGCTCAAATGCAAGGGACATGGCAGCTATCATGGCCTGGATGGACTCTCCGCGACGAGCAGTCCATGCATGTGGGCCGCCATCTTGGAAGCTCCCCACTCAGATCGGTGGCGAGCTAGTAAAATTCAGCCCTAGGTATAGTCACATATCTAGTGAAGGTTGGAGAGAGACTCTGTCAGTGTCATGTCAATCATTTCTTGAAAGAGGAAATCTGACAAAGGGAGAGCATGAGAAACCTCCTATAGTCCAAGTTGCTGCAGTTCCAAGTGAAAGTCAGAATGAAAATGTGAGTCACAAAGAAACTGAAATGTTTGCCAATCTCACAGAATCCACTGGTAGAGTTAAGTGATTTAATGTCTTTGATTAAGACTAATCAATCAATTTCACAGTCCCAACCATTCAGTGGAGTTGGTCGTCAAAGTCAAAGTTCAGGGTCGACACAGTCTGAGATGCTGGGAAAGCAAAGTCAAGCTGATGGAAATGGAAGAAGATACACAGATAGAAAGAGAAAGAAGCCAGATCGGTTAATTAAAAGTATGTAGGAAAAATGAAGAAACAAGTTGTTCTTTTCATTACCTCTTGTCAAATGATGATATTTTTGTTAAAAACATGCAGGGAAACAAATTTTTAACATATAAATTACACTAGAAATATTGGTTATATATGTGTGAGATGTACTTACAGTAACAAGCATGCAATCCAACCCGTTTAATTTCAGGGTATTGTTATTGTATTCTGGGAAATTATGTTCATGTATCATTTTACAATTTACCGTGTAAGCTGTTTTTTTTAAGTGGGGAGGGAGTGTAGTACATTGAAATAGCTGAATTGTATTGAACTGGCTGAGCTAGTATTTGGTGATAGCTGAGCATTTTGTTACACTGCTAAACTGCCTCTCTGCTGCCCTCTCTGTTCGGGAGGTGTAAATAAAGCTGCACAATGGCTGCTTTCAGTAAGACTCATTTTAGATTTCCTCTGCGCAAACAGCACCTTGTGAGGAGATGAAGTCTCAGATTAATGTATGTGATGAATCCACTGACAATTACATGCTGCATGTTTTGTTTGATTGTATGTCTGGCGGGCAGCCATAAAGACGGGGCTAAAATGTGGCGAGTCGAAGAGACTTAGTAGTTGGCAGGAAAAAAGACAGAGGCGCAAGGGGAGAGCCAACTGTGCAACAGCCCCGACAAACAAATTTCTCTGCAGCACCTGTGGAAAAGCCTGTCACTCTAGAATTGGCCTTTATAGCCACTCCAGGCGCTGCTTCACAAACCACTGACCATCTCCAGGCGCGTATCCATTGTCTCTCGAGATAAGGAGGCCCAAAGAAGATGTCTGATAAGGCTGAAGAGTACAGTCAGGAAAGCTAACAACAGTGCTCGCAGACTGCGTCCACTTAGAAGCTGTTATTACACCACAGTTTCCCAAGCAATTATCAAAACCGTTTCAAAATACAAATATAAAACAAAGTGCTTTTATTCGTGACAAACCAACTTACATGACAGAATCTTTCAAATCTATGCTCCAAGGTGTAATATCTAATGCTGTTCATATTACATGTAATGCACATATAGGGCTACATTATATGGGCCCCCCGAGATGGGTTTGGAGGCGGGAGGGCCAATAGAATTGCAATTGGAGGCGGGGGCAGAGGGCCCATTGCCTTCCCACCGCAACTTAATTTTGTCAGGACAGGATAGGCCGAAAACGGCCTTCATACTGAGAGGTCAATTGAGGCCTATTAACAGCCACTTAAAGGCCACTTCCTGCCACTGCTGGGATTTAACCAAGAAACAAGGCGAATGCCCCACGGACTTGGGGGAGAACCCTCCTCTGTGGGCAATCTGTGACCCACAAAGGGCCCTCGCCAGAAAAACCTGCAGCAACCTGAACACTCTTTCCTCTCCACTAAATGCCCACCCTCCCACCACCCATTGCCAGGGCCTGCCGCCTCACTTACCTTGGATCCGGGCTCCAGTGCTGGGCCTGGGTCCAAGGCCTCTTGCAGTACCGGCAGTGGCCACCGCTCCCAGTAGAGCTGCTGATACTACTAAGCTACCAGCCCTCTGATTGGCCGGCAGCACTTGGAGGCGAAATCCCCATCTTTAAAGAGATGGGGATCTTAGCGTGGGGCTGCTAATTGGTTCGGTGCTGTAGAATCATTCCGGGGGGGCTCCAGTTGGCCAAGGCGGGATTCCCCCCACCATTTCGGCCCAGTGCCAGAAGCTCCACCGTGGGCATTCACTCGCACACATATGCACACACACACAAGAGACAGATAGAGAGGAAAATGGGTAAGTGATTTGAAGTGAAGTAGGTTTTCAGGGTTTGCAGGAAACCTGATGAAATTTTTCGGACATCAACTGCTCTTTTAAAGTTGCAGGCCTGGGTTGTTTGTAGATTTCCTCTGTTCATTGAAATTTCAGTCTGAAGACAGGGGATCACTTTCAGTCCCCTGCTGCACAAGTTGAAGTGTCGAACTCACAGCAGGGCACCTTCTTTTTAGCTTGCTGGATTTTCTGCCAGCTCTCAGTTGGACAGGCTTTACTGATGTTTTTCCTGGATCTCTCTCTCTCTCTCCAGAGAACTGCTTTTAAGGTCAAAATAGTCTCACATCTTGCCTCTGTTGGGAGAAGTGGATCTCTCTCCCTTTGGTGACCCACAATGGCTCAGCATGTGGCTAGCTCATATCTTCTTTGTTTCAGAAGAACCCATTCAATTCAAAAATGTAATTTGATAGGTTCAGGCTGGGTGTAATTGACACCTCTTAACTTAGAATTCATCCTTTTGCCCTTGCTAGATAGTAAGACAGTTTGAATATACAGTTTTGACCTTCAGCTGCCATTTTTTCTAGCACATTGTCTACTTTTTAAAAGAAAAGTCCATTTTTATACTTCTTCAGTTTGAGTTCTTGTATTTTCAATTGTTGCACTTCATGAGCATAACACCGAGCCAGTGTTTTATACAATTCTAGCATAATCTCCCTGCTTTTAGATTCTATGTCTTGGTTAATAACGGAAAGCATCCTGTATGCCTTCTTAACAACCTTATCTACCTGTTCTGCTACCTTCAGGGATCTGTGGACATGCACTCCAAGGTCTGTCAGTTAGAATCACGGAATGGTTACAGCATAGAAGGAGGCCTTTTTGGCCCTTTGTGTCTGTGCCAGCTCTCGGCAAGAACAAGTCAGCCAGTCCTACTCCCCTGCCCTTTCCTTGTAGCCCTGCTTATCCAATTCCCTTTTGAAAGCCCTGATTGAACCTGCCTCCACCACACTCTCAGGCAGTGCATTCCAGATCCTAACCACATGCCGTGCAAAAAAGTTTTTCCTCATGTCGTCTTTGGTTCTTTTGCCATTTACCTTAAATCTGTGTTCTCTGGTTCTCGACACTTCTGCCAATGGGAACAGTTTCTCCCTATCTACTCTTTCTAGATCTGTCATGATGTTGAACACCTCTATCAAATCTCCTCACAATCTTTCCTTCTCTAAGGTGAACAACCCCAGCTCCTTCAATCCATCCACATAACTGAAGTTCCTCATCCCTGGAACTATTGTTGTAAATCTTTTCTGCACCCTCTCTGAAGCCTTCGCATCCTTCCTAAAATGAGGTGCCCAGAATTGTCTGCCCATTCCACTAGCCTGTCGATGTCCTCTTGAAGTTTATCACTGTTCTGCTCAGAGTTCATAATACTTCCAAGTTTTCTGTCATCTGTAAATTTTGAAATTGTGCCCCACACACCCAAGTCTAGGTCATTCATATATATAAAGAAAAGTAGTGGTCCTTGTACTGAGCCCTGAGGAACTTCACTGTATACTTTCCTCCAGTCCAAAACATAACCGTTCACCACTGCTCTATTTGCTGTCACTCAGCCAACTTCATTTCCATGCTGCCACTGTCCCTTTTATTCTATGAGCTCTAACTTTGCTGACAACGTCTGTTATATGTCACTTTATAAAATGTCTTCTGGAAGTGCAGAAACACCACATCAACCGCATTTCACTTTGTTTCACTTATTACTTTTTTCACTTCCCCTCTGAACTTTCTATAATCAGTCTGGTTCTCACTTGTATTATCCACCTGACATCTGTCATATCCACCCTTTTTCTGCTTCATTTTACTCTCTATCTCTTTCATCATCCAGGGAGCTTTGGCTTTGTTTGCCCTACCTTTCCCTCTCATCGGAATGTACCTCGACTGTACCCAAACTATCTCCTCTTTAAAGGGAGCCAGTATTTAATTACAGTTTTGCCTGCCAATCTTTGATTCAAATTTACCTAGGCCAGATCCATTCTCAGCTCCACTGAAATTGGCCCTCCTCCAATTAATTATTTTTACTCTGAATTGCTCCTTATCCTTTTTCATAGTTAATCTAAACCTTATATACTGTGGTCACTGTCCCCTAAATGTTTCCCTACTGACACCTGATCTACATGAACCGCCTGCTTTCCCAGATGCAGATCCAGATCCAGCAATGACTCCTTCCTTATTGGTTCAGAAACATGCTATCAACAAAATTCTCCTGAACACACTTCAGAAACTCTTCCCCCTCTCTGTCCTTTACATTATTACTATCCCAGTCTATATTCCGATAAGTAAATAAATATAGAAAGTGCTGGAAGCACAGAGCAGGTCTGGCAGCATCTGTAGAGAGAAACAAAGTTAAGATTTCAGGTCTGTGACTTTTCACACTGATATCTTCCTGCAGTCTACAGCTTTCTTCCACACTATCAACCATACAGCTAATGTTTACATCAGCTGCAAACTTCCTAATCATGACCCCTATGTTTAAGTTTAAACCATTGATCTGTAAAGCTCGAATAGCAAGGGACCCAATACAGAGCCCTGCGGATCCCCCGCCTTCTCCCCATAATCCTGTACATTCCTCCTTTTCAGCTAATAGTCTAATCCCTTTTGAATGCTTCGATTGAACCTGCCTCCACCACGTTCTCAGGCAGCACATTCCAGACCTTAACCACTCGCTGCGTGAAAAAGTTTTTCCTCATGTCACTTTTGCTTCTCTTACCAAATACTTTAAATCTGTGCCCTCTCGTTCTCGATCCTTTCACGAGTGGGAACAGTTTCTCTCTATCTACTCTGTCCAGACCCCTCATGATTTTGAATACCTCGATCAAATCACCTCTCAGCCTTCTCTTCTCCAAGGAAAACAGTCCGAACTTCTCCAATCTATCTTCATAACTGAAATTCCTCATCCCTGGAACCATTCTCGAGAATCTCTTATGTACTCTCTCCAATGCCCTCACAGCATTCCTCAAGTGCGGCGCCCAGAATTGGACGCAATACTCCAGCTGAGGCCGAACTAGTGTCTTATACAAGTTCAACATAATTTCCTTGCTCTTCTACTCTATGCCCCTATTAATAAAGCCCAGCATACTGTATGTTTTATTAACTGCTCTCTCAACCTGTCCTGCCATCTTAGATGACTTATGCAAATATACCCCCAGGTCCCTCTGCTCCTGCACCCTCTTTAGAATTGTACCCTTTATGTTATATTGTTGCTCCATGTTCTTCCTATCAAAAGGAATCACTTCACATTTCTCCACATTAAACTTCATCTGCCACCTGTCTGCCCATTCCACCAACTTGTCTATGTCCTTTTGAAGTTCTACACTATTCACCCCACAGTTCACCATGCTTCCAAGTTTCTTATCAGCCACAAATTTTGAAATTGTGCCCTGTATTCCAAGGTCTAGGTTATTAATATATATCAGGAAGTGTAAGGGACCCGACACTGACCCCTGGGGAACTCCACTACAAACCTTCTTCCAGCCCGAAGAACATCCATTAATCACTACTCTCTGTTTCCTGTCACTCAGCCAGTCACACAGCTCATGAGACAATGAAAGAGGCCACACAAGCCACAATGACATATAAAAGCACGATTCAGGAAAGTGAGATGACATTCTTGCCCCAAGCATTCAGCACAGTTTGTTGCAATGCAAGCTCGGTTTGAAAGTGCTTTGGAGCTGGCATTCAAACATCTCCCATTCTCTGCAGGCCTGAAATTGCAGTGTACAGCAGTGCCTGTGAGCTAGAGCAAAGAAGCCCGTCCCATCACTCCGTGTTCCTCTCACTGAGCTTTACAGACACCAGCATAGCAAAATACATCCTGGAGGGTGTGGCAAATGAGCTTGAGGAAGCAGCACTGAATGAGACAGAGTGCACAGACAATCAATAACAGCTTGTATTTATTTAGCACATTTTATATGGTAAAACACACCCAAGCTGCTTCACAGGAGTGATTACCAAACAAAATTTGGCACTGAGACACATAAGGAGACAGTGGGCTGAATATTATGAGGCTCATGGTGGGGTGGGGGGGGGGGGGGGGCCCGTAAAGTTCTTCCGGGAGAGGCCTGCTGAGCTCCGACATCTACAAGGCCCCACTTCATTTTACCGGCGGCAGTGAGGCCTCGGTGCGACCCCCTCGCCACTCGGCGGCAGGGGCTACATTGAAACATTAAAATTAATGAATAAACATGCAAATCAGCTTACCTTGTCCCGGCACTGTCCCACGCCAACATTACGGCCGCCAGCCAGAAGGCCCGTGCCTTCGGAACTCTGTGTGGAGTTCCAAGGCTTGACACTGATGGGGAGTGGGGGGGGGGGGGGGGGGGCGGGGGGGAGGAGTGAAAATTTCAGGGCAGGGGAGGGAGCAGGGAAAATTGCTCCAATTGGTTGTGGGATGGTGGGAAGGGCTTTAGAGTCAAAGGGAATAAAATTCGGGCAGGAAAGGTCGTGAGTGAAAACAATTTGCAGCACGCTAATAAAATTCAACCCAGTAAATCAGATGGCCAAAAGCTTGGTCAACAAGGTAGGTTTTAATGAACATCTAAAGGAGGCAAGGGAGGTAGAGAGATGTGAGGACGACACATAAAGGCTGCAAAGAGATAGACATAGGATAAGTGAGTGGGCAACAATGTGGCAGATGGAGTATAATATGGGGAAGTGTGAGGTTATTCACTTTGATCGTAAGAATAAAAAAGCAGAATATTTTTTAAAAGGTGTGAAGCTTGTAAATGTTGATGTTCAGAGAGACTTGTGTGTACTTGTATAAGCAACAAAGGAAGTTAGCGTGTAGGTACAGGAAACAATTAGGAAGGCAAGCGGCATGTTGGCCTTTATTGCAAAGGGATTTAAGTACAAGAATGAAGAGATCTTGTTACAATCATCCAGGGTTTTGGTGAGACCACACCTGGAGTACTGTGTGCAGTTTCGGTCTCCATTGTTAAGAAAGAATATACTTGCCTTGGAGGCGGTACAGGAAAGGTTCACTAGATTGGTTCCTGGGATGAGAGAGTTGTTCTACGATGAAAGGCTGAGTAAATTGGGCCCATATTCTCTGGAGTTGAGAAGAATGAGAGGTGATCTCATTGAAACATATAAGATTCTGAGGGGGTTTGACAGGGTAGACACTGAGAGATTTTTTCCCTGGCTGGGGAATCTAGAACATGGGGACACAGTTTCAGGATAAGGGGCCGATCATTTAGAACTGAGATGAAGAGAAATTTCTTCACTCAAAGGGTTGTGAATCTTAGAATTCTCTTGCTCAGAGGGCTGTGGATTCTCCATCACTGAATATATTTAAGGCTGAGATACACAGATTTTTGGTCTCTCGGCGAATCAAGGGATATGGGGAGCAGGCGGAAAAGTGGAGTTGAGGCCCAAGATCAGCAAAGATCGTATTGAATGACAGAGTAGGCTCGACAGACAGTATGGCCGACTCCTGTTCCTACTTCTGATGTTCTGATGCGAGGCAGAGAGGTTTAGGGAGGGAATTCCAGAGCTTAGGGCCTAGACAACTGAAGGCAGGGCCTCCAATGGTGGAGCAATTAAAATCAGGGATGCACAGGAGATCAGAATTAGAGGAGCACAGATATCTTGGAGGGTTGTGGGGTTTGGAAGCTTACAGAGAAATGGAAGGGGGTGAGATGGAAGGGGGTGAGGCCATGGAGAGGTTTGAAAACAAGAATGAGAACTTTAAGAGCAGGGGCAAGCGGTGAGAGCAGAGGAGGAGAAATGTGCCAGTCACTAGCAGAGCAGCAATGACTGCCCAGTATCTTCTCAGCAGCAGCATGGTGGTGATGGGCATATCATGGACCTCTTACTGAGTGATGGGAGCAAAGGTGAAAGTGCTGAGCCAAGTGGCTGAAGCACGAGTCCCCCACACATACCCCAGCCTCCGCTTGATCCATGTGGGAAGCAACAGCACTGGCCTGGAATGAGTTAGGGGCAGTATGGTTTCTGGAGATAGTGACCTTAACTCCCACTCCAGCTGCACCATGTCCATGCTGCATATTGATGACAGGGTCCTTGCAGCAGGCAGCAGGGTTATGTACTTGGATAAGCCATGGACTGATGCCTGTGGAGGCAGTTGTCCATGGTCATTCAGATGTGGTTAGCAGTACAGTGGCAGGCATGACCAATCAGCTCAGGTGCTTGCTGACCTCCCTGGTGTGCTGCTTTCAAGTGGTGCTGTTTCACCCGTGAAATACAGTGCCAGGGTTCTACCCAAACCAAGGCCCCATCACTAACTTTCACCTCATGTACCCGCCCGCTCCCCCCTCCGCCCCAGGCGATTCTGCCGTTCACACCTCCAGAACATGTCTCTCCCTGAGCTGCAGTGGAGGTTAGTATCAGAACAACTGATTTTTCCCACCTCCTCTTTTCCATCTCTTTCTGCTCCTATAAATCCTCACATCCAATCCACTTTGAGTGCAATGAGGGATCATGGTCAATGAAGCTGGCACTTTGCCATGTGAGCACACTCTCTGGGAACCACTGCTGCTGACTCCAGAAGCTGTACAGTTAGTCACTTTGGTTCTGTGCCCATGATGTAAGTGTGATGCAATTTGTTATGACAGTGATTCTATATTTTAAAGTTTTTTTGGAGGGGATTTATATTTAAATTGCGAAGATTTTATAAATGCTAGACGTTTTTTTTAAAAAAGAGGTCATCGGAAGGTCTTTTGGACTTGGTTTGTAAACAACCCTTACTGGAAGTCACCTGTCTTCAGATAAATAACCAGTGGGGGCATTTTGATCTGGGAAAGATGTTTACAGAGAAGTGACAGGCCAAGATTTATAGCAGTCATGAGGCTTGACTCTTGAGATATTGTTTTGGTTTCACTTTGTACAGTCAGTCGGGGTATGGATAGTGTTTTGAAGAGGAGTTAAAAATCAACCTGCCAAAAACAAACCCCCAACTCAGCCTTTTCCAGCTCTTTGAAAAGCCTGCCAGTTTTTTCATCTCTTTGAGAAGCTCTTAGAAGCGAGTGTAAGAAATAGAGAAATTGATGCTGCATCTTCCTGAAAGGCCTGCTTGAAACCCTTGTTGCTGCATTCCTCCTAAGACACTGGAAAAACCTGTCAGATAAATCCTCGATGCCGCCTGAATGAATTGCTCAAGAAAAGGATTCCAGTGATCCGTCACCGTAAATGGGACACCAGAAAAAAAAGAGGACATCTGACATCTTTCCATATCTTCTCTTTTTTTTCAAGAATTAGCAAATATTTAGCCAAAGTATTCTTTTTCTGTTTTTTTTTATTGTAACAGAGCTCTAAAGAGAAAATCTCTTTATTTTTCGTTTAACTGGTGTCTGTGTGTATATGTATGTGTGTGTTTGAAGGGCTAAGGTAAATGGGAACTTTCATATTTCAATCTGTGTGTTAATGTTTTGCTTCATTACTGTTAAGTCTTCTTTTATAACAAACTGATCATTTTGTTGTTTATTAAAGAATTGATAAAGGATTGATGTATTTTATTCTGGGATAAAAATAGAGTCTATGATTGACCGTATCGGTAATTGGGTAAAAATTTAAATATATGTTGTGACTTGTGGAGAAATGGAACTAGAAAAGATAGTGAACTCCTCCCAGCTCGGTCGTAACATGTTTTGACGCTTTTTTCAGGTCAGCCTTCTTCAAAGTATTTATTCAAATTCTTCAAATGTTGCATGGTAAGAACCACTGCTGTTCACTAACCCACCGCTGTTCACCGTATTGTATGTTTGGTTTGTCTGCAGCCACCTTAAGATACTTGGTTAGTCTAGCTTAGAGATATTACTGAGTCTTCTGTACTTTGAACATTAACTCTTTATTAAATTATAACTCTAGTCATGAAGACCCCCACCTGCCAAAATGAGGCATATTAATTTTGTCATGTGAACATTAATTTTAAACTTGTTGCTGGAGTGAAGAAATGACTTGTTAAAAAGAGATCACCAGACACTTGGCTGGAGTACATTTGCATACTAAGAGACAGTGCTTGGAGAGACAAAAGAATTGCTCACTGATTCAATTAACAGAGATTGGGCTGGGCAATGGCGATCCACATCTTTCCAGTGTAAGAGACAGCACTACACCCCACACTGAGAGCTTTGGAATCCACAAACGCAGGAGTTTGTTTAAACAGTCAGTCACATGACTAACCTGCTGGCCAACTTGGAGGCCTCCCGGTTTTACTGGGCTGCCTCCTGAGATGCTAAACTGCCCATCCATTCATATACCAGTGGCGGCAGGAGCAGGCCCTTAAGTGGCAAATAATTGTCTACTTAAGGGCTTTAATTGGCCTGGGGTGGGCAGACTGTTTGTCACCTCCCCCAAAATCGTAAAATTGTAACCAGGGCAGGAGAGCAACAGGAACACCACCACCGCCTCCCACTCAATTTTACGCCCCCCTCGCCTCCAGCCCGCTCCGGGCATAGAGTCAAAGAATCATTTACAGCATAGAAGGAGGCCATTCGGCCCATCAAGTCCATACTGGCTCTCCACTCAGTCCCACTCCACCGCTCAATCCCCAAAGCCCTGCAAATGTATTCCCTTCAAATCCCCATCCAGTTTCCGTTTGAAATCATTGATTGTCTCCGCCTCCACCACCCTCACAGGCAGCGAGTTCCAGGTCATTACCACTTGCTGCATAAAAAAGTTTTCCTTCGCATTTCCCCTGCATCTGTTGTCCAAAACTTTTCATCTGTGTCCCCTAGTCCTTGTACCATCCGTTAATATGAAAGAATTTCCTTGTCTACCTTCTCTAAGCCTATCATAATCTTGTACACCTCTATCAAATCTCCCCTCAATCTCATTTGCTCCATGGAGAAGAATTCTAGCTTTTCGAACCTACCCTTGTAACTAAAATCCTCCCTCCCTGGAACCATTCTAGTAAATCTCCTCTGCACCCTCTCAAGGACCCTCACATCCTTCCTAAAGTGTGGTGACCAGAAGTGGACACAGTCCTCTAGTAGGGACCTAACCAGAGCTTTATAAAGGCTCAGCATAACTTTCCTGCTTTTGTACTCAATGCTACTATCTATGAAGCCATACGCTTCACATATACACTTTACTAACCACTCTCTCAATATGTCCTGCCACCTTCAAAGACCGATGCACATGCGCCCCCAGGTCCCTCTGTTCCTGCTCACTCCTTAGAACTGTGCCATTAAGTCCCTCCCCTATCCCTGCTGCCAAATGCATCACCTCACACTTGTCTGTATTGAATTCTATCTGCCACCGCTCTGCCCATTCTGTTAGCCTATCTATGACTTGTTGCAGGTGGTTCCCATGGAAGAAAGAGAGACTTATATTTATATAGCATCTTTCACAACTTCAGGACATCCCAATGTGCATTACAGCCAATTAAGTCCTTTTGAAGTGTGGTCACTTTGACAATGTGGGAAATGCATCAGGTGTTTTGCACACAGCAAGATCCCACAAACAGCAATGTGATAATGACCAGATAATCTGTTTTAGTGATGTTGGTTGAGGGACAAATGTTGGCCATGACATCAGAGAGAACTCCCCTGCTCTTCTCCAAAGAAGTGCCATGAAATCTTTTATGTCCACCTGAGAAGGCGGATGGGTCCTCAGTTTAATGCATCATCTGAATATCAGTGTTACAGTTTTGGGAGTGGGGCTTGAAGCCACTATCGTCTGACTCAGAAGCAGCAGTGCTACCCAATGAGCCAAGGCTGACGCTGTTTCCCAGAATGTGTCTGGACTACAGGCTCTCTTCCAGCTGTAAATGATGAATGTTTGCTGGGAGAGGCTATCTGTGCTTTACTCAAATGAACAAAGGAGATCTCTGTTTAGCCCCAGTTCTGTCAATTAGACAGTCACGGCACTGCAGTAATATATTTTTTGGAAAGGGCGCAGGTTGAGACAGGCCCTTGTCCCAGGACACTGAAGGGAAATTTAAGGGTCAGGGGACAAGTTGCTTGAAGGAAAAACAAAGAGACATGCGGAATTGCAAATAATGAAGCTTTGTAATCTGGAAACAGACTGGTAGAAAACAGAGCCCCAGTGTTTGACGACTTCCAACACCCAGAAAAATTACCTCTTCATTTCCCACTTTTTAAGAGTTGTTTCTGTTTCTGCATCCATTCTGTCCCTTTCTCCCACGATCTCCTGCCCCAGCCCAGAGGCCTCAGTGGGAGGACCGTGGACTGGAGGAGAAGAATGATACTTATAGAAGTTGGCTAAGATGCTAAAAGGTATGGGGACAGAGCAGGAGAGTGGGGTTAGACGGGGTGATATTATACTGGGTGAGATGTAAATGTGTACGGGGAGTGAGGGGCAAGCAGGATTAGAGTGGGTGAGATATTAATGTGGATGGGGAGTGAGGGGGAGAGCGAGATTAGACTGGGTGGGATAGTAATGTGTATGGGGAGCGAGGGGGAGAGCGAGATTAGACAGGGTGGGATATTAATGTGTATGGGGAGTGAGGGGGAGCGCGGGACTAGACTGGGTGGGATATTAATGTGTATGGGGAGTGAGGGGGAGCGCGGGACTAGACTGGGTGGGATATTAATGTGTATGGGGAGTGAGGAGGAGAGCGGGATTAGACTGGGTGGGACATTAATGTGTATGGGGAGTGAGGGGGAGAGCAGGATTAGACTGGGTGGGATAGTAATGTGTATGGGGAGCGAGGGGGAGAGCGAGATTAGACAGGGTGGGATATTAATGTGTATGGGGAGTGAGGGGGAGCGCGGGACTAGACTGGGTGGGATATTAATGTGTATGGGGAGTGAGGGGGAGCGCGGGACTAGACTGGGTGGGATATTAATGTGTATGGGGAGTGAGGAGGAGAGCGGGATTAGACTGGGTGGGACATTAATGTGTATGGGGAGTGAGGGGGAGAGCGGGGTTAGACTGCGTGAGATATTAATGTATATGGGGAGTGAGGGTGAGAGCGGATTTGACTGAGTGGGATATTAATGTGTATGGGGAGTGAGGGGGAGAGCGGGGTTAGACTGGGTGGGATATTAACGTGTATGGGGAGTGAGGGGGAGAGCAGGATTAGACTGGGTGGGATATTGATGTGTATGGGGAGTCAGGGGGAGAGCTTGATTAGACTGGGTGGGATATTAATGTGTATGGGGAGTGAGGGGGAGAGCGGGATTAGACTGGGTGGGATATTGATGTGGATGGGGTGTGAGGGGGAGAGCTTGATTAGACTGGGTGGGATATTAATGTGCATGGGGAGTGAGGGGGAGAGTGGGGTTAGACTGGGTGAGAGATTAATGTGTATGGGGAGAGAGGGTCAGAGCGGGATTAGACTGAGTGGGATATTAATGTGTATGGGGAGTGAGGGGGAGAGCGGGATTAGACTGGGTAAGATATTAATGTGTATGGGGAGTGAGGGTGAGAGCGGGATTAGACTGAGTGGGATATTAATGTGTATGGGGAGTGAGGGTGAGAGCGGGATTAGACTGAGTGGGATATTAATGTGTATGGGGAGTGAGGGGGAGAGCGGGATTAGACTGGGTAAGATATTAATGTGTATGGGGAGTGAGGGTGAGAGCGGGATTAGACTGAGTGGGATATTAATGTGTATGGGGAGTGAGGGAGAGAGCGGGATTAGACTGAGTGGGATATTAATGTGTATGGGGAGTGAGGGTGAGAGCGGGATTAGACTGAGTGGGATATTAATGTGTATGGGGAGTGAGGGTGAGAGCGGGATTAGACTGAGTGGGATATTAATGTGTATGGGGAGTGAGGGGGAGAGCGGGATTAGACTGGGTATGATATTAATGTGTATGGGGAGTGAGGGTGAGAGCGGGATTAGACTGAGTGGGATATTAATGTGTATGGGGAGTGAGGGGGAGAGCGGGATTAGACTGGGTAAGATATTAATGTGTATGGGGAGTGAGGGTGAGAGCGGGATTAGACTGAGTGGGATATTAATGTGTATGGGGAGTGAGGGAGAGAGCGGGATTAGACTGAGTGGGATATTAATGTGTATGGGGAGTGAGGGTGAGAGCGGGATTAGACTGAGTGGGATATTAATGTGTATGGGGAGTGAGGGTGAGAGCGGGATTAGACTGAGTGGGATATTAATGTGTATGGGGAGTGAGGGGGAGAGCGGGATTAGACTGGGTATGATATTAATGTGTATGGGGAGTGAGGGTGAGAGCGGGATTAGACTGAGCGGGATACTAATGTGTATGGGGAGTGAGGGTGAGAGCGGGATTAGACTGAGTGGGATATTAATGTGTATGGGGAGTGAGGGTGAGAGCGGGATTAGACTGGGTGGGACATTAATGTGTATGGGAAGTGAGGGGGAGAGCGGGTTTAGACTGGGTATGATATTAATGTGTATGGGGAGTGAGGGTGAGAGCGGGATTAGACTGAGTGGGATACTAATGTGTATGGGGAGTGAGGGTGAGAGCGGGATTAGACTGAGTGGGATATTAATGTGTATGGGGAGTGAGGGGGAGAGCGGGATTAGACTGGGTGGGATATTAATGTGTATGGGGAGTGAGGGGGAGAGCGGGGTTAGACTGGGTGGGATATTAACGTGTATGGGGAGTGAGGGGGAGAGCGGGATTAGACTGAGTGGGATATTAATGTGTATGGGGAGTCAGGGGGAGAGCTTGATTAGACTGGGTGGGATATTAATGTGCATGGGGAGTGAGGGTGAGAGCGGGATTAGACTGAGTGGGATATTAATGTGTATGGGGAGTGAGGGGGAGAGCGGGATTAGACTGAGTGGGATATTAATGTGTATGGGGAGTGAGGGTGAGAGCGGGATTAGACTGAGTGGGATATTAATGAGTATGGGGAGTGAGGGGGAGAGCGGGATTAGACTGGGTATGATATTAATGTGTATGGGTAGTGAGGGTGAGAGCGGGATTAGACTGAGTGGGATATTAATGTGTATGGGGAGTGAGGGTGAGAGCGGGATTAGACTGAGTGGGATATTAATGTGTATGGGGAGTGAGGGGGAGAGCGGGATTAGACTGGGTAAGATATTAATGTGTATGGGGAGTGAGGGTGAGAGCGGGATTAGACTGAGTGGGATATTAATGTGTATGGGGAGTGAGGGTGAGAGCGGGATTAGACTGAGTGGGATATTAATGTGTATGGCTAGTGAGGGGGAGAGCGGGATTAGACTGAGTGGGATATTAATGTGTATGGGGAGTGAGGGGGAGAGCGGGATTAGACTGGGTAAGATATTAATGTGTATGGGGAGTGAGGGTGAGAGCGGGATTAGACTGAGTGGGATATTAATGTGTATGGGGAGTGAGGGGGAGAGCGGAATTAGACTGGTTGGGATATTAATGTGTATGGGGAGAGATGGGGAGAGCGGGATTAGACTGGGTGGGATATTAACGTGTATGGGGAGTGAGGGGGAGAGCGGGATTAGACTGGGTGGGATATTAATGTGTATGGCTAGTGAGGGGGAGAGCGGGATTAGACTGAGTGGGATATTAATGTGTATGGGGAGAGAGGGGGAGAGCGGGATTAGACTGGGTGAGATATTAATGTGTATGGGGAGTGAGGGGGAGAGCGGGGTTAGACTGGCTGGGATATTGATGTGTATGGGGAGTGAGGGGGAGAGCGGGATTAGACTGAGTGGGATATTAATGTGTATGGGGAGTGAGGGGGAGAGCGGGATTAGACTGAGTGGGATATTAATGTGTATGGGGAGTGAGGGGGAGAGCGGGATTAGACTGGGTGGGATATTGATGTGTATGGGGAGTGAGGGGGAGAGCTTGATTAGACTGGGTGGGATATTAATGTGCATGGGGAGTGAGGGGGAGAGTGGGGTTAGACTGGGTGAGATATTAATGTGTATGGGGAGTGAGGGTGAGAGTGGGATTAGACTGAGTGGGATATTAATGTGTATGGGGAGTGAGGGGGAGAGCGGGATTAGACTGAGTGGGATATTAATGTGTATGGGGAGTGGGGGTGAGAGCGGGATTAGACTGAGTGGGATATTAATGTGTATGGGGAGTGAGGGTGAGAGCGGGATTAGACTGAGTGGGATATTGATGTGTATGGGGAGTGAGGGGGAGAGCGGGATTAGACTGGGTAAGATATTAATGTGTATGGGGAGTGAGGGTGAGAGAGGGATTAGACTGAGTGGGATATTAATGTGTATGGGGAGTGAGGGGGAGAGCGGGGTTAGACTGGGTGGGATATTAACGTGTATGGGGAGTGTGGGGGAGAGCGGGATTAGACAGGCTGGGATATTAATGTGTATGGGGAGTGAGGGGGAGAGCGGGGTTAGACTGGGTGGGATATTAACGTGTATGGGGAGTGTGGGGGAGAGCGGGATTAGACAGGCTGGGATATTAATGTGTATGGGGAGTGAGGGGGAGAGCGGGATTAGACTGGGTAAGATATTAACGTGTATGGGGAGTGTGGGGGAGAGCGGGATTAGACAGGCAGGGATATTAATGTGTATGGGGAGTGAGGGGGAGAGCGGGGTTAGACTGGGTGGGATATTAACGTGTATGGGGAGTGTGGGGGAGAGCGGGATTAGACAGGCTGGGATATTAATGTGTATGGGGAGTGAGGGGGAGAGCGGGATTAGACTGGGTAAGATATTAATGTGTATGGGGAGTGAGGGTGAGAGCGGGATTAGACTGAGTGGGATATTAATGTGTATGGGGAGTGAGGGTGAGAGCGGGATTAGACTGAGTGGGATATTAATGTGTATGGGGAGTGAGGGGGAGAGCGGGATTAGACTGGGTAAGATATTAATGTGTATGGGGAGTGAGGGGGAGAGCGGGATTAGACTGAGTGGGATACTAATGTGTATGGGGAGTGAGGGTGAGAGCGGGATTAGACTGAGTGGGATATTAATGTGTATGGGGAGTGAGGGGGAGAGCGGGATTAGACTGGGTAAGATATTAATGTGTATGTGGAGTGACGGTGAGAGCGGGATTAGACTGAGTGGGATATTAATGTGTATGGGGAGTGAGGGGGAGAGCGGGATTAGACTGGGTGGGATATTAATGTGTATGGGGAGTGAGGGGGAGAGCGGGATTAGACTGAGTGGGATATTAATGTGTATGGGGAGTGAGGGGGAGAGCGGGATTAGACTGAGTGGGATATTAATGTGTATGGGGAGTGAGGGGGAGAGCGGGATTAGACTGGTTGGGATATTAATGTGTACGGGGAGTGAGGGGGAGACCGGGATTAGACTGGGTAAGATATTAATGTGTATGGGGAGTGAGGGTGAGAGCGGGATTAGACTGAGTGGGATATTAATGTGTATGGGGAGTGAGGGGGAGAGCGGGATTAGACTGGGTAAGTTTTTAATGTGTATGGGGAGTGAGGGTGAGAGCGGGATTAGACTGAGTGGGATATTAATGTGTATGGGGAGTGAGGGTGAGAGCGGGATTAGACTGGGTAAGATATTAATGTGTACGGGGAGTGAGGGTGAGAGCGGGATTAGACTGAGTGGGATATTAATGTGTATGGGGAGTGAGGGGGAGAGCGGAATTAGACTGGTTGGGATATTAATGTGTATGGGGAGAGAGGGGGAGAGCGGGATTAGACTGGGTGGGATATTAATGTGTATGGGGAGTGAGGGGGAGAGCGGGATTAGACTGAGTGGGATATTAATGTATATGGGGAGTGAGGGGGAGAGCGGGGTTAGACTGGGTGGGATATTAACGTGTATGGGGATTGAGGGGGAGAGTGGGATTAGACTGGCTGGGATATTGATGTGTATGGGGAGTGAGGGGGAGAGCTTGATTAGACTGGGTGGGATATTAATGTGCATGGGGAGTGAGGGGGAGAGTGGGGTTAGACTGGGTGATATATTAATGTGTATGGGGAGTGAGGGTGAGAGCGGGATTAGACTGAGTGGGATATTAATGTGTATGGGGAGTGAGGGGGAGAGCGGGATTAGACTGGGTAAGATATTAATGTGTATGGGGAGTGAGGGTGAGAGAGGGATTAGACTGAGTGGGATATTAATGTGCATGGGGAGTGAGGGTGAGAGCGGGATTCGACTGAGTGGGATATTAATGTGTATGGGGAGTGAGGGTGAGAGCGGGATTAGACTGAGTGGGATATTAAAGTGTATGGGGAGTGAGGGGGAGAGCGGGATTAGACTGGGTAAGATATTAATGTGTATGGGGAGTGAGGGTGAGAGAGGGATTAGACTGAGTGGGATATTAATGTGCATGGGGAGTGAGGGTGAGAGCGGGATTCGACTGAGTGGGATATTAATGTGTATGGGGAGTGAGGGTGAGAGCGGGATTAGACTGAGTGGGATATTAATGTGTATGGGGAGTGAGGGGGAGAGCGGGATTAGACTGGGTAAGATATTAATGTGTATGGGGAGTGAGGGTGAGAGCGGGATTAGACTGAGTGGGATATTAATGTGTATGGGGAGTGAGGGGGAGAGTGGGATTAGACTGGGTAAGATATTAATGTGTATGGGGAGTGAGGGTGAGAGCCGGATTAGACTGAGTGGGATATTGATGTGTATGGGGAGTGAGGGTGAGAGCGGGATTAGACTGAGTGGGATATTAATGTGTATGGGGAGTGAGGGGGAGAGCGGAATTAGAATGGGTGGGATATTAATGTGTATGGGGAGTGAGGGGGAGAGCGGGATTAGACTGAGTGGGATATTGATGTGTATGGGGAGTGAGGGGGAGAGCGGGATTAGAATGGGTGGGATATTAATGTGTATGGGGAGTGAGGGGGAGAGCGGGATTAGACTGGGTAAGATATTAATGTGTATGGGGAGTGAGGGTGAGAGCGGGATTAGACTGAGTGGGATATTAATGTGTATGGGGAGTGAGGGGGAGAGTGGGGTTAGACTGGGTGAGAGATTAATGTGTATGGGGAGAGAGGGTCAGAGCGGGATTAGACTGAGTGGGATATTAATGTGTATGGGGAGTGAGGGGGAGAGCGGGATTAGACTGGGTAAGATATTAATGTGTATGGGGAGTGAGGGTGAGAGCGGGATTAGACTGAGTGGGATATTAATGTGTATGGGGAGTGAGGGGGAGAGTGGGGTTAGACTGGGTGAGAGATTAATGTGTATGGGGAGAGAGGGTCAGAGCGGGATTAGACTGAGTGGGATATTAATGTGTATGGGGAGTGAGGGGGAGAGCGGGATTAGACTGAGTGGGATATTAATGTGTATGGGGAGTGAGGGGGAGAGCGGGATTAGACTGGGTAAGATATTAATGTGTATGGGGAGTGAGGGTGAGAGCGGGATTAGACTGAGTGGGATATTAATGTGTATGGGGAGTGAGGGAGAGAGCGGGATTAGACTGAGTGGGATATTAATGTGTATGGGGAGTGAGGGTGAGAGCGGGATTAGACTGAGTGGGATATTAATGTGTATGGGGAGTGAGGGTGAGAGCGGGATTAGACTGAGTGGGATATTAATGTGTATGGGGAGTGAGGGGGAGAGCGGGATTAGACTGGGTAAGATATTAACGTGTATGGGGAGTGTGGGGGAGAGCGGGATTAGACAGGCAGGGATATTAATGTGTATGGGGAGTGAGGGGGAGAGCGGGGTTAGACTGGGTGGGATATTAACGTGTATGGGGAGTGTGGGGGAGAGCGGGATTAGACAGGCTGGGATATTAATGTGTATGGGGAGTGAGGGGGAGAGCGGGATTAGACTGGGTAAGATATTAATGTGTATGGGGAGTGAGGGTGAGAGCGGGATTAGACTGAGTGGGATATTAATGTGTATGGGGAGTGAGGGTGAGAGCGGGATTAGACTGAGTGGGATATTAATGTGTATGGGGAGTGAGGGGGAGAGCGGGATTAGACTGGGTAAGATATTAATGTGTATGGGGAGTGAGGGGGAGAGCGGGATTAGACTGAGTGGGATACTAATGTGTATGGGGAGTGAGGGTGAGAGCGGGATTAGACTGAGTGGGATATTAATGTGTATGGGGAGTGAGGGGGAGAGCGGGATTAGACTGGGTAAGATATTAATGTGTATGTGGAGTGACGGTGAGAGCGGGATTAGACTGAGTGGGATATTAATGTGTATGGGGAGTGAGGGGGAGAGCGGGATTAGACTGGGTGGGATATTAATGTGTATGGGGAGTGAGGGGGAGAGCGGGATTAGACTGAGTGGGATATTAATGTGTATGGGGAGTGAGGGGGAGAGCGGGATTAGACTGAGTGGGATATTAATGTGTATGGGGAGTGAGGGGGAGAGCGGGATTAGACTGGTTGGGATATTAATGTGTACGGGGAGTGAGGGGGAGACCGGGATTAGACTGGGTAAGATATTAATGTGTATGGGGAGTGAGGGTGAGAGCGGGATTAGACTGAGTGGGATATTAATGTGTATGGGGAGTGAGGGGGAGAGCGGGATTAGACTGGGTAAGTTTTTAATGTGTATGGGGAGTGAGGGTGAGAGCGGGATTAGACTGAGTGGGATATTAATGTGTATGGGGAGTGAGGGTGAGAGCGGGATTAGACTGGGTAAGATATTAATGTGTACGGGGAGTGAGGGTGAGAGCGGGATTAGACTGAGTGGGATATTAATGTGTATGGGGAGTGAGGGGGAGAGCGGAATTAGACTGGTTGGGATATTAATGTGTATGGGGAGAGAGGGGGAGAGCGGGATTAGACTGGGTGGGATATTAATGTGTATGGGGAGTGAGGGGGAGAGCGGGATTAGACTGAGTGGGATATTAATGTATATGGGGAGTGAGGGGGAGAGCGGGGTTAGACTGGGTGGGATATTAACGTGTATGGGGATTGAGGGGGAGAGTGGGATTAGACTGGCTGGGATATTGATGTGTATGGGGAGTGAGGGGGAGAGCTTGATTAGACTGGGTGGGATATTAATGTGCATGGGGAGTGAGGGGGAGAGTGGGGTTAGACTGGGTGATATATTAATGTGTATGGGGAGTGAGGGTGAGAGCGGGATTAGACTGAGTGGGATATTAATGTGTATGGGGAGTGAGGGGGAGAGCGGGATTAGACTGGGTAAGATATTAATGTGTATGGGGAGTGAGGGTGAGAGAGGGATTAGACTGAGTGGGATATTAATGTGCATGGGGAGTGAGGGTGAGAGCGGGATTCGACTGAGTGGGATATTAATGTGTATGGGGAGTGAGGGTGAGAGCGGGATTAGACTGAGTGGGATATTAATGTGTATGGGGAGTGAGGGGGAGAGCGGGATTAGACTGGGTAAGATATTAATGTGTATGGGGAGTGAGGGTGAGAGAGGGATTAGACTGAGTGGGATATTAATGTGCATGGGGAGTGAGGGTGAGAGCGGGATTCGACTGAGTGGGATATTAATGTGTATGGGGAGTGAGGGTGAGAGCGGGATTAGACTGAGTGGGATATTAATGTGTATGGGGAGTGAGGGGGAGAGCGGGATTAGACTGGGTAAGATATTAATGTGTATGGGGAGTGAGGGTGAGAGCGGGATTAGACTGAGTGGGATATTAATGTGTATGGGGAGTGAGGGGGAGAGTGGGATTAGACTGGGTAAGATATTAATGTGTATGGGGAGTGAGGGTGAGAGCCGGATTAGACTGAGTGGGATATTGATGTGTATGGGGAGTGAGGGTGAGAGCGGGATTAGACTGAGTGGGATATTAATGTGTATGGGGAGTGAGGGGGAGAGCGGAATTAGAATGGGTGGGATATTAATGTGTATGGGGAGTGAGGGGGAGAGCGGGATTAGACTGAGTGGGATATTGATGTGTATGGGGAGTGAGGGGGAGAGCGGGATTAGAATGGGTGGGATATTAATGTGTATGGGGAGTGAGGGGGAGAGCGGGATTAGACTGGGTAAGATATTAATGTGTATGGGGAGTGAGGGTGAGAGCGGGATTAGACTGAGTGGGATATTAATGTGTATGGGGAGTGAGGGGGAGAGTGGGGTTAGACTGGGTGAGAGATTAATGTGTATGGGGAGAGAGGGTCAGAGCGGGATTAGACTGAGTGGGATATTAATGTGTATGGGGAGTGAGGGGGAGAGCGGGATTAGACTGGGTAAGATATTAATGTGTATGGGGAGTGAGGGTGAGAGCGGGATTAGACTGAGTGGGATATTAATGTGTATGGGGAGTGAGGGGGAGAGTGGGGTTAGACTGGGTGAGAGATTAATGTGTATGGGGAGAGAGGGTCAGAGCGGGATTAGACTGAGTGGGATATTAATGTGTATGGGGAGTGAGGGGGAGAGCGGGATTAGACTGAGTGGGATATTAATGTGTATGGGGAGTGAGGGGGAGAGCGGGATTAGACTGGGTAAGATATTAATGTGTATGGGGAGTGAGGGTGAGAGCGGGATTAGACTGAGTGGGATATTAATGTGTATGGGGAGTGAGGGAGAGAGCGGGATTAGACTGAGTGGGATATTAATGTGTATGGGGAGTGAGGGTGAGAGCGGGATTAGACTGAGTGGGATATTAATGTGTATGGGGAGTGAGGGTGAGAGCGGGATTAGACTGAGTGGGATATTAATGTGTATGGGGAGTGAGGGGGAGAGCGGGATTAGACTGGGTATGATATTAATGTGTATGGGGAGTGAGGGTGAGAGCGGGATTAGACTGAGTGGGATATTAATGTGTATGGGGAGTGAGGGTGAGAGCGGGATTAGACTGGGTGGGACATTAATGTGTATGGGAAGTGAGGGGGAGAGCGGGTTTAGACTGGGTATGATATTAATGTGTATGGGGAGTGAGGGTGAGAGCGGGATTAGACTGAGTGGGATATTAATGTGTATGGGGAGTGAGGGGGAGAGCGGGATTAGACTGGGTAAGATATTAATGTGTATGGGGAGTGAGGGTGAGAGCGGGATTAGACTGAGTGGGATATTAATGTGTATGGGGAGTGAGGGTGAGAGCGGGATTAGACTGGGTGGGACATTAATGTGTATGGGAAGTGAGGGGGAGAGCGGGTTTAGACTGGGTGGGATATTAACGTGTATGGGGAGTGAGGGGGAGAGCGGGGTTACACTGCGTGAGATATTAATGTATATGGGGAGTGAGGGTGAGAGCGGGATTAGACTGAGTGGGATATTAATGTGTATGGGGAGTGAGGGGGAGAGCGGGGTTAGACTGGGTGGGATATTAACGTGTATGGGGAGTGAGGGGGAGAGCGGGATTAGACTGAGTGGGATATTAATGTGTATGGGGAGTCAAGGGGAGAGCTTGATTAGACTGGGTGGGATATTAATGTGCATGGGGAGTGAGGGTGAGAGCGGGATTAGACTGAGTGGGATATTAATGTGTATGGGGAGTGAGGGGGAGAGCGGGATTAGACTGGGTAAGATATTAATGTGTATGGGGAGTGAGGGTGAGAGCGGGATTAGACTGAGTGGGATATTAATGTGTATGGGGAGTGAGGGTGAGAGCGGGATTAGACTGAGTGGGATATTAATGTGTATGGGGAGTGAGGGGGAGAGCGGGATTAGACTGGGTAAGATATTAATGTGTATGGGGAGTGAGGGTGAGAGCGGGATTAGACTGAGTGGGATATTAATGTGTATGGGGAGTGAGGGTGAGAGCGGGATTAGACTGAGTGGGATATTAATGAGTATGGGGAGTGAGGGGGAGAGCGGGATTAGACTGGGTATGATATTAATGTGTATGGGTAGTGAGGGTGAGAGCGGGATTAGACTGAGTGGGATACTAATGTGTATGGGGAGTGAGGGTGAGAGCGGGATTAGACTGGGTAAGATATTAATGTGTATGGGGAGTGAGGGGGAGAGCGGGATTAGACTGGGTAAGATATTAATGTGTATGGGGAGTGAGGGTGAGAGCGGGATTAGACTGAGTGGGATATTAATGTGTATGGGGAGTGAGGGTGAGAGCGGGATTAGACTGAGTGGGATATTAATGTGTATGGCTAGTGAGGGGGAGAGCGGGATTAGACTGAGTGGGATATTAATGTGTATGGGGAGTGAGGGGGAGAGCGGGATTAGACTGGGTAAGATATTAATGTGTATGGGGAGTGAGGGTGAGAGCGGGATTAGACTGAGTGGGATATTAATGTGTATGGGGAGTGAGGGGGAGAGCGGAATTAGACTGGTTGGGATATTAATGTGTATGGGGAGAGATGGGGAGAGCGGGATTAGACTGGGTGGGATATTAACGTGTATGGGGAGTGAGGGGGAGAGCGGGATTAGACTGGGTGGGATATTAATGTGTATGGCTAGTGAGGGGGAGAGCGGGATTAGACTGAGTGGGATATTAATGTGTATGGGGAGAGAGGGGGAGAGCGGGATTAGACTGGGTGAGATATTAATGTGTATGGGGAGTGAGGGGGAGAGCGGGGTTAGACTGGGTGGGATATTAACGTGTATGGGGAGTGAGGGGGAGAGCGGGATTAGACTGGCTGGGATATTGATGTGTATGGGGAGTGAGGGGGAGAGCGGGATTAGACTGAGTGGGATATTAATGTGTATGGGGAGTGAGGGGGAGAGCGGGATTAGACTGAGTGGGATATTAATGTGTATGGGGAGTGAGGGGGAGAGCGGGATTAGACTGGGTGGGATATTGATGTGTATGGGGAGTGAGGGGGAGAGCTTGATTAGACTGGGTGGGATATTAATGTGCATGGGGAGTGAGGGGGAGAGTGGGGTTAGACTGGGTGAGATATTAATGTGTATGGGGAGTGAGGGTGAGAGTGGGATTAGACTGAGTGGGATATTAATGTGTATGGGGTGTGATGGGGGGAGCGGGATTAGACTGGGTAAGATATTAATGTGTATGGGGAGTGAGGGTGAGAGCGGGATTAGACTGAGTGGGATATTAATGTGTATGGGGAGTGGGGGTGAGAGCGGGATTAGACTGAGTGGGATATTAATGTGTATGGGGAGTGAGGGTGAGAGCGGGATTAGACTGAGTGGGATATTGATGTGTATGGGGAGTGAGGGGGAGAGCGGGATTAGACTGGGTAAGATATTAATGTGTATGGGGAGTGAGGGTGAGAGAGGGATTAGACTGAGTGGGATATTAATGTGTATGGGGAGTGAGGGGGAGAGCGGGGTTAGACTGGGTGGGATATTAACGTGTATGGGGAGTGTGGGGGAGAGCGGGATTAGACAGGCTGGGATATTAATGTGTATGGGGAGTGAGGGGGAGAGCGGGGTTAGACTGGGTGGGATATTAACGTGTATGGGGAGTGTGGGGGAGAGTGGGATTAGACAGGCTGGGATATTAATGTGTATGGGGAGTGAGGGGGAGAGCGGGATTAGACTGGGTAAGATATTAATGTGTATGTGGAGTGACGGTGAGAGCGGGATTAGACTGAGTGGGATATTAATGTGTATGGGGAGTGAGGGGGAGAGCGGGATTAGACTGGGTGGGATATTAATGTGTATGGGGAGTGAGGGGGAGAGCGGGATTAGACTGAGTGGGATATTAATGTGTATGGGGAGTGAGGGGGAGAGCGGGATTAGACTGAGTGGGATATTAATGTGTATGGGGAGTGAGGGGGAGAGCGGGATTAGACTGGTTGGGATATTAATGTGTATGGGGAGTGAGGGTGAGAGCGGGATTAGACTGAGTGGGATATTAATGTGTATGGGGAGTGAGGGTGAGAGCGGGATTAGACTGAGTGGGATATTAATGTGTATGGGGAGTGAGGGGGAGAGCGGGATTAGACTGGGTAAGATATTAATGTGTATGGGGAGTGAGGGGGAGAGCGGGATTAGACTGAGTGGGATACTAATGTGTATGGGGAGTGAGGGTGAGAGCGGGATTAGACTGAGTGGGATATTAATGTGTATGGGGAGTGAGGGGGAGAGCGGGATTAGACTGGGTAAGATATTAATGTGTATGTGGAGTGACGGTGAGAGCGGGATTAGACTGAGTGGGATATTAATGTGTATGGGGAGTGAGGGGGAGAGCGGGATTAGACTGGGTGGGATATTAATGTGTATGGGGAGTGAGGGGGAGAGCGGGATTAGACTGAGTGGGATATTAATGTGTATGGGGAGTGAGGGGGAGAGCGGGATTAGACTGAGTGGGATATTAATGTGTATGGGGAGTGAGGGGGAGAGCGGGATTAGACTGGTTGGGATATTAATGTGTACGGGGAGTGAGGGGGAGACCGGGATTAGACTGGGTAAGATATTAATGTGTATGGGGAGTGAGGGTGAGAGCGGGATTAGACTGAGTGGGATATTAATGTGTATGGGGAGTGAGGGGGAGAGCGGGATTAGACTGGGTAAGTTTTTAATGTGTATGGGGAGTGAGGGTGAGAGCGGGATTAGACTGAGTGGGTTACTAATGTGTATGGGGAGTGAGGGTGAGAGCGGGATTAGACTGAGTGGGATATTAATGTGTATGGGGAGTGAGGGGGAGAGCGGGATTAGACTGGGTAAGATATTAATGTGTACGGGGAGTGAGGGTGAGAGCGGGATTAGACTGAGTGGGATATTAATGTGTATGGGGAGTGAGGGGGAGAGCGGAATTAGACTGGTTGGGATATTAATGTGTATGGGGAGAGAGGGGGAGAGCGGGATTAGACTGGGTGGGATATTAATGTGTATGGGGAGTGAGGGGGAGAGCGGGATTAGACTGAGTGGGATATTAATGTATATGGGGAGTGAGGGGGAGAGCGGGGTTAGACTGGGTGGGATATTAACGTGTATGGGGATTGAGGGGGAGAGTGGGATTAGACTGGCTGGGATATTGATGTGTATGGGGAGTGAGGGGGAGAGCTTGATTAGACTGGGTGGGATATTAATGTGCATGGGGAGTGAGGGGGAGAGTGGGGTTAGACTGGGTGATATATTAATGTGTATGGGGAGTGAGGGTGAGAGCGGGATTAGACTGAGTGGGATATTAATGTGTATGGGGAGTGAGGGGGAGAGCGGGATTAGACTGGGTAAAATATTAATGTGTATGGGGAGTGAGGGGGAGAGAGGGATTAGACTGAGTGGGATATTAATGTGCATGGGGAGTGAGGGTGAGAGCGGGATTCGACTGAGTGGGATATTAATGTGTATGGGGAGTGAGGGTGAGAGCGGGATTAGACTGAGTGGGATATTAATGTGTATGGGGAGTGAGGGGGAGAGCGGGATTAGACTGGGTAAGATATTAATGTGTATGGGGAGTGAGGGTGAGAGAGGGATTAGACTGAGTGGGATATTAATGTGCATGGGGAGTGAGGGTGAGAGCGGGATTCGACTGAGTGGGATATTAATGTGTATGGGGAGTGAGGGTGAGAGCGGGATTAGACTGAGTGGGATATTAATGTGTATGGGGAGTGAGGGGGAGAGCGGGATTAGACTGGGTAAGATATTAATGTGTATGGGGAGTGAGGGTGAGAGCGGGATTAGACTGAGTGGGATATTAATGTGTATGGGGAGTGAGGGGGAGAGTGGGATTAGACTGGGTAAGATATTAATGTGTATGGGGAGTGAGGGTGAGAGCCGGATTAGACTGAGTGGGATATTGATGTGTATGGGGAGTGAGGGTGAGAGCGGGATTAGACTGAGTGGGATATTAATGTGTATGGGGAGTGAGGGGGAGAGCGGAATTAGACTGGTTGGGATATTAATGTGTATGGGGAGAGAGGGGGAGAGCGGGATTAGAATGGGTGGGATATTAATGTGTATGGGGAGTGAGGGGGAGAGCGGGATTAGACTGGCTGGGATATTAATGTGTATGGGGAGTGAGGGGGAGAGCGGGATTAGACTGGCTGGGATATTGATGTGTATGGGGAGTGAGGGGGAGAGCCGGATTAGACTGAGTGGGATATTAATGTGTATGGGGAGTGAGGGTGAGAGCCGGATTAGACTGAGTGGGATATTGATGTGTATGGGGAGTGAGGGGGAGAGCGGGATTAGACTGAGTGGGATATTAATGTGTATGGGGAGTGAGGGTGAGAGCGGGATTAGACTGAGTGGGATATTGATGTGTATGGGGAGTGAGGGGGAGAGCGGGATTAGACTGAGTGGGATATTAATGTGTATGGGGAGTGAGGGGGAGAGCAGGATTAGACTGGGTAAGATACTAATGTGTATGGGGAGTGAGGGTGAGAGCGGGATTAGACTGAGTGGGATACTAATGTGTATGGGGAGTGAGGGTGAGAGCGGGATTAGACTGAGTGGGATATTAATGTGTATGGGGAGTGAGGGGGAGAGCGGGATTAGACTGGCTAAGATATTAATGTGTATGGGGAGTGAGGGTGAGAGCGGGATTAGACTGAGTGGGATATTAATGTGTATGGGGAGTGAGGGGGAGAGCGGAATTAGACTGGTTGGGATATTAATGTATATGGGGAGTGAGGGGGAGAGCGGGATTAGACTGGGTGGGATATTGATGTGTATGGGGAGTGAGGGGGAGAACTTGATTAGACTGGGTGGGATATTAATGTGCTTGGGGAGTGAGGGGGAGAGTGGGGTTGGACTGGGTGAGAGATTAATGTGTATGGGGAGTGAGGGGGAGTGTGGGGTTAGATTGGGTGAGATATTAATGTGTATGGGGAGTGAGGGGGAGAGCGAGATGGGACTGGGTGGGATATTAGTGTGTATGGGGAGTGAGGGTGAGAGCGGGATTAGACTGAGTGGGATATTAATGTGTATGGGGAGTGAGGGTGAGAGCGGGATTAGACTGAGTGGGATATTAATGTGTATGGGGAGTGAGGGGGAGAGCGGGATTAGACTGGGTAAGATATTAATGTGTATGTGGAGTGAGGGTGAGAGCGGGATTAGACTGAGTGGGATATTAATGTGTATGGGGAGTGAGGGGGAGAGCGAATTAGACTGGTTGGGATATTAATGTGTATGGTGAGTGAGGGGGAGAGCGGGATTAGACTGGGTGGGATATTAATGTATATGGGGAGTGAGGGGGAGAGCGGGATTAGACTGGGTGGGATATTGATGTGTATGGGGAGTGAGGGGGAGAGCTTGATTAGACTGGGTGGGATATTAATGTGCATGGGGAGTGAGGGGGAGAGTGGGGTTAGACTGGGTGAGAGATTAATGTGTATGGGGAGTGAGGGGGAGTGTGGGGTTAGATTGGGTGAGATATTAATGTGTATGGGGAGTGAGGGGGAGAGCGAGATGGGACTGGGTGGGATATTAATGTGTATGGGGAGTGAGGGGGAGAGTGAGATAGGACTGGGTGGGATATTAATGTGCATGGGGAGTGAGGGTGAGAGCGGGATTAGAATGAGTGGGATATTAATGTGTATGGGGAGTGAGGGTGAGAGCGGGATTAGACTGAGTGGGATATTAATGTGTATGGGGAGTGAGGGGGAGAGCGGGATTAGACTGGGTAAGATATTAATGTGTATGGGGAGTGAGGGTGAGAGCGGGATTAGACTGAGTGGGATATTAATGTGTATGGGGAGTGAGGGGGAGAGTGGGATTAGACTGGGTAAGATATTAATGTGTATGGGGAGTGAGGGTGAGAGCCGGATTAGACTGAGTGGGATACTAATGTGTATGGGGAGTGAGGGTGAGAGCGGGATTAGACTGAGTGGGATATTAATGTGTATGGGGAGTGAGGGGGAGATCGGAATTAGACTGGTTGGGATATTAATGTGTATGGGGAGAGAGGGGGAGAGCGGGATTAGACTGGGTGGGATATTAATGTGTATGGGGAGTGAGGGGGAGAGCGGGATTAGACTGGCTGGGATATTAATGTGTATGGGGAGTGAGGGGGAGAGCGGGATTAGACTGAGTGGGATATTGATGTGTATGGGGAGTGAGGGGGAGAGCGGGATTAGACTGAGTGGGATATTAATGTGTATGGGGAGTGAGGGTGAGAGCCGGATTAGACTGAGTGGGATATTGATGTGTATGGGGAGTGAGGGGGAGAGCGGGATTAGACTGAGTGGGATATTAATGTGTATGGGGAGTGAGGGTGAGAGCCGGATTAGACTGAGTGGGATATTGATGTGTATGGGGAGTGAGGGGGAGAGCGGGATTAGACTGAGTGGGATATTAATGTGTATGGGGAGTGAGGGGGAGAGCAGGATTAGACTGGGTAAAATACTAATGTGTATGGGGAGTGAGGGTGAGAGCGGGATTAGACTGAGTGGGATATTAATGTGTATGGGGAGTGAGGGGGAGAGCGGGATTAGACTGGCTAAGATATTAATGTGTATGGGGAGTGAGGGTGAGAGCGGGATTAGACTGGGTGGGATATTGATGTGTATGGGGAGTGAGGGGGAGAACTTGATTAGACTGAGTGGGATATTAATGTGTATGGGGAGTGAGGGGGAGAGCGGGGTTAGACTGGGTGGGATATTGATGTGTATGGGGAGTGAGGGGGAGAACTTGATTAGACTGGGTGGGATATTAATGTGTATGGGGAGTGAGGGGGAGTGTGGGGTTAGATTGGGTGAGATATTAATGTGTATGGGGAGTGAGGGGGAGAGCGAGATGGGACTGGGTGGGATATTAGTGTGTATGGGGAGTGAGGGTGAGAGCGGGATTAGACTGAGTGGGATATTAATGTGTATGGGGAGTGAGGGTGAGAGCGGGATTAGACTGGGTGGGATATTGATGTGTATGGGGAGTGAGGGGGAGAACTTGATTAGACTGAGTGGGATATTAATGTGTATGGGGAGTGAGGGTGAGAGCGGGATTAGACTGAGTGGGATATTAATGTGTATGGGGAGTGAGGGGGAGAGCGAGATGGGACTGGGTGAGATATTAATGTGTATGGGGAGTGAGGGGGAGAGCGAGATGGGACTGGGTGGGATATTAGTGTGTATGGGGAGTGAGGGTGAGAGCGGGATTAGACTGAGTGGGATATTAATGTGTATGGGGAGTGAGGGTGAGAGCGGGATTAGACTGAGTGGGATACTAATGTGTATGGGGAGTGAGGGTGAGAGCGGGATTAGACTGAGTGGGATATTAATGTGTATGGGGAGTGAGGGGGAGAGCGGGATTAGACTGGGTAAGATATTAATGTGTATGTGGAGTAAGGGTGAGAGCGGGATTAGACTGAGTGGGATATTAATGTGTATGGGGAGTGAGGGGGAGAGCGAATTAGACTGGTTGGGATATTAATGTTTATGGGGAGAGAGGGGGAGAGCGGGATTAGACTGGGTGGGATATTAATGTGTATGGGGAGTGAGGGGGAGAGCGGGATTAGACTGGGTGGGATATTAATGTGTATGGGGAGTGAGGGGGAGAGCGGGGTTAGACTGGGTGGGATATTAACGTGTATGGGGAGTGAGGGGGAGAGCGGGATTAGACTGGCTGGGATCTTGATGTGTATGGGGAGTGAGGGGGAGAGCGGGATTAGACTGAGTGGGATATTAATGTGTATGGGGAGTGAGGGTGAGAGCGGGATTAGACTGAGTGGGATGTTAATGTGTATGGGGAGTGAGGGTGAGAGCGGGATTAGACTGAGTGGGATATTAATGTGTATGCGGAGTGAGGGGGAGAGCGGGATTAGACTGGGTAAGATATTAATGTGTATGGGGAGTGAGGGGGAGAGCGGGATTAGACTGAGTGGGATATTAATGTGTATGGGGAGTGAGGGTGAGAGCGGGATTAGACTGAGTGGGATATTAATGTGTATGCGGAGTGAGGGGGAGAGCGGGATTAGACTGGGTAAGATATTAATGTGTATGGGGAGTGAGGGTGAGAGCGGGATTAGACTGAGTGGGATATTAATGTGTATGGGGAGTGAGGGGGAGAGCGGGATTAGACTGGGTAAGATATTAATGTGTATGGGGAGTGAGGGTGAGAGCGGGATTAGACTGAGTGGGATATTAATGTGTATGGGGAGTGAGGGTGAGAGCGGGATTAGACTGAGTGGGATATTAATGTGTATGCGGAGTGAGGGGGAGAGCGGGATTAGACTGGGTAAGATATTAATGTGTATGGGGAGTGAGGGTGAGAGCGGGATTAGACTGAGTGGGATATTAATGTGTATGGGGAGTGAGGGTGAGAGCGGGATTAGACTGAGTGGGATATTAATGTGTATGGGGAGTGAGGGTGAGAGCGGGATTAGACTGAGTGGGATACTAATGTGTATGGGACGTGAGGGTGAGAGCGGGTTCAGACTGAGTGGGATATTAATGTGTATGGGGAGTGAAGGGGAGAGCGGAATTAGACTGGTTGGGATATTAATGTGTATGGGGAGAGAAGGGGAGAGCGGGAGTAGACTGGGTGGGATATTAATGTGTATGGGGAGTGAGGGTTAGAGCGGGATTAGACTGAGTGGGATATTAATGTGTATGGGGAGTGAAGGGGAGAGCGGAATTAGACTGGTTGGGATATTAATGTGTATGGGGAGAGAAGGGGAGAGCGGGAGTAGACTGGGTGGGATATTAATGTATATGGGGAGTGAGGGGGAGAGCGGGATTAGACTGGGTGGGATATTGATGTGTATGGGGAGTGAGGGGGAGAGCGTGATTAGACTGGGTTGGATATTAATGTGCATGGGGAGTGAGGGGGAGAGTGGGGTTAGACTGGGTGAGAGATTAATGTGTATGGGGAGTGAGGGGGAGTGTGGGGTTAGATTGGGTGAGATATTAATGTGTATGGGGAGTGAGGGTGAGAGCGGGATTAGACTGGGTGGGATATTAATGTGTATGGGGAGTGAGGGGAAGAGCGGGATTAGACTGGGTGGGATATTAATGTGTATGGGGAGTGAGGGGGAGAGCGGGGTTAGACTGGCTGGGATATTAACATGTATGGGGAGTGAGGGGGAGAGCGGGATTAGACTGGGTGGGATATTGATGTGTATGGGGAGTGAGGGGGAGAGCTTGATTAGACTGGGTGGGATATTAATGTGCATGGGGAGTGAGGGGGAGAGCGGGATTAGACTGGGTGGGATATTGATGTGTATGGGGAGTGAGGGGGAGAGCAGGATTAGACTGGGTGGGATATTAATGTGTATGGGGAGTGAGGGGGAGAGCGGGATTAGACTGGGTGGGATATTAATGTGTATGGGGAGTGAGGGGGAGAGCGGGGTTAGACTGGCTGGGATATTAACATGTATGGGGAGTGAGGGGGAGAGCGAGATGGGACTGGGTGGGATATTAATGTGTATGGGGAGTGAGGGGAAGAGCGGGATTAGACTGGGTGGGATATTAATGTGTATGGGGAGTGAGGGGGAGAGCGGGATTAGACTGAGTGAGATACTAATGTGTATGGGGAGTGAGGGTGAGAGCGGGATTAGACTGAGTGGGATATTAATGTGTATGGGGAGAGAGGGGGAGAGCGGGATTAGACTGGGTGGGATATTAATGTGTATGGGGAGCGAGGGGGAGAGCGGGGTTAGACTGGCTGGGATATTAACATGTATGGGGAGTGAGGGGGAGAGCGGGATTAGACTGGCTGGGATATTGATGTGTATGGGGAGTGAGGGGGAGAGCGGGATTAGACTGAGTGGGATATTAATGTGTATGGGGAGTGAGGGGGAGAGCGGGATTAGACTGAGTGGGATATTAATGTGTATGGGGAGTGAGGGGGAGAGCGGGATTAGACTGGGTAAGATATTAATGTGTATGGGGAGTGAGGGTGAGAGCGGGATTAGACTGAGTGGGATATTAATGTGTATGGGGGGTGAGGGTGAGAGCGGGATTAGACTGAGTGGGATATTAATGTGTATGGGGAGTGAGGGGGAGAGCGGGGTTAGACTGGGTGGGATATTAACGTGCATGGGGAGTGAGGGGGAGAGCGGGATTAGACTGGCTGGGATATTGATGTGTATGGGGAGTGAGGGGGAGAGCGGGATTAGACTGAGTGGGATATTAATGTGTATGGGGAGTGAGGGTGAGAGCCGGATTAGACTGAGTGGGATATTGATGTGTATGGGGAGTGAGGGGGAGAGCGGGATTAGACTGAGTAAAATACTAATGTGTATGGGGAGTGAGGGTGAGAGCGGGATTAGACTGAGTGGGATACTAATGTGTATGGGGAGTGAGGGTGAGAGCGGGATTAGACTGAGTGGGATATTAAAGTGTATGGGGAGTGAGGGTGAGAGCGGGATTAGACTGAGTGGGATACTAATGTGTATGGGGAGTGAGGGTGAGAGCGGGATTAGACTGAGTGGGATATTAATGTGTATGGGGAGTGAGGGGGAGAGCAGGATTAGACTGGGTAAAATACTAATGTGTATGGGGAGTGAGGGTGAGAGCGGGATTAGACTGAGTGGGATACTAATGTGTATGGGGAGTGAGGGTGAGAGCGGGATTAGACTGAGTGGGATATTAATGTGTATGGGGAGTGAGGGGGCGAGCGGAATTAGACTGGTTGGGATATTAATGTGTATGGGGAGAGAGGGTGAGAGCGGGATTAGACTGAGTGGGATATTAATGTGTATGGGGAGAGAGGGTGAGAGCGGGATTAGACTGAGTGGGATATTAATGTGTATGGGGAGTGAGGGGGAGAGCGGAATTAGACTGGTTGGGATATTAATGTGTATGGGGAGAGAGGGGGAGAGCGGGATTGGACTGGGTGGGATATTAATGTGTATGGGGAGCGAGGGGGAGAGCGGGGTTTGACTGGGTGGGATATTAACGTGTATGGGGAGTGAGGGGGAGAGCGGGATTAGACTGGCTGGGATATTGATGTGTATGGGGAGTGAGGGGGAGAGCGGGATTAGACTGAGTGGGATATTAATGTGTATGGGGAGTGAGGGGGAGAGTGGGGTTAGACTGGGTAAGAGATTAATGTGTATGGGGAGTGAGGGGGAGAGCGAGATGGGACTGGGTGGGATATTAATGTGTATGGGGAGTGAGGGGGAGAGCGAGATAGGACTGGGTGGGATATTAATGTGTATGGGGAGTGAGGGGGAGAGCGGGATTAGACTGGGTGAGATATTAATGTGTATGGGGAGTGAGGGTGAGAGCGGGATTAGACTGAGTGGGATATTAATGTGTATGGGGAGTGAGGGGGAGAGCGGGATTAGACTGGGTAAGATATTAATGTGTATGGGGAGTGAGGGTGAGAGCGGGATTAGACTGAGTGGGATATTAATGTGTATGGGGAGTGAGGGTGAGAGCGGGATTAGACTGAGTGGGATATTAATGTGTATGGGGAGAGAGAGGGAGAGTGGGATTAGACTGGGTAAAATATTAATGTGCATGGGGAGTGAGGGTGAGAGCGGGATTAGACTGAGTGGGATACTAATGTGTATGGGGAGTGAGGGTGAGAGCGGGATTAGACTGAGTGGGATATTGATGTGTATGGGGAGTGAGGGTGAGAGCGGGATTAGACTGAGTGGGATATTAATGTGTATGGGGAGAGAGGGGGAGAGCGGGATTAGACTGGGTGGGATATTAATGTGTATGGGGAGCGAGGGGGAGAGCGGGGTTAGACTGGGTGGGATATTAACGTGTATGGGGAGTGAGGGGGAGAGCGGGATTAGACTGGCTGGGATATTGATGTGTATGGGGAGTGAGGGGGAGAGCGGGATTAGACTGGGTGGGATATTAATGTGTATGGGACGTGAGGGTGAGAGCGGGTTCAGACTGAGTGGGATATTAATGTGTATGGGGAGTGAGGGGGAGAGCGGGATTAGACTGGGTAATATATTAATGTGTATGGGGAGTGAGGGGGAGAGCGGGATTAGACTGGGTGGGATATTGATGTGTATGGGGAGTGAGGGGGAGAGCGGGATTAGACTGGGTGGGATATTAATGTGTATGGGGAGTGAGGGGGAGAGCTTGATTAGACTGGGTGGGATATTGATGTGTATGGGGAGTGAGGGGGAGAGCTTGATTAGACTGGGTGGGATATTAATGTGCATGGGGAGTGAGGGGGAGAGCGGGATTAGACTGGGTGGGATATTGATGTGTATGGGGAGTGAGGGGGAGAGCTTGATTAGACTGGGTGGGATATTAATGTGCATGGGGAGTGAGGGGGAGAGCGGGATTAGACTGGGTGGGATATTGATGTGTATGGGGAGTGAGGGGGAGAGTGGGGTTAGACTGGGTGAGAGATTAATGTGTATGGGGAGTGAGGGGGAGTGTGGGGTTAGATTGGGTGAGAGATTAATGTGCATGGGGAGTGAGGGGGAGAGAGGGATTAGACTGGGTGGGATATTGATGTGTATGGGGAGTGAGGGGGAGAGCTTGATTAGACTGAGTGGGATATTAATGTGTATGGGGAGTGAGGGGGAGAGCTTGATTAGACTGAGTGGGATATTAATGTGTATGGGGAGTGAGGGGGAGAGCAAGATGGGACTGGGTGGGATATTAATGTGTATGGGGAGTGAGGGGGAGAGCGAGATGGGACTGGGTGGGATATTAATGTGTATGGGGAGTGAGGGGAAGAGCGGGATTAGACTGGGTGGGATATTAATGTGTATGGGGAGTGAGGGGGAGAGCGGGATTAGACTGAGTGAGATACTAATGTGTATGGGGAGTGAGGGTGAGAGCGGGATTAGACTGAGTGGGATATTAATGTGTATGGGGAGAGAGGGGGAGAGCGGGATTAGACTGGGTGGGATATTAATGTGTATGGGGAGCGAGGGGGAGAGCGGGGTTAGACTGGCTGGGATATTAACATGTATGGGGAGTGAGGGGGAGAGTGGGATTAGACTGGCTGGGATATTGATGTGTATGGGGAGTGAGGGGGAGAGCGGGATTAGACTGAGTGGGATATTAATGTGTATGGGGAGTGAGGGGGAGAGCGGGATTAGACTGAGTGGGATATTAATGTGTATGGGGAGTGAGGGGGAGAGCGGGATTAGACTGGGTAAGATATTAATGTGTATGGGGAGTGAGGGTGAGAGCGGGATTAGACTGAGTGGGATATTAATGTGTATGGGGGGTGAGGGTGAGAGCGGGATTAGACTGAGTGGGATATTAATGTGTATGCGGAGTGAGGGGGAGAGCGGGATTAGACTGGGTAAGATATTAATGTGTATGGGGAGTGAGGGTGAGAGCAGTATTAGACTGAGTGGGATACTAATGTGTATGGGACGTGAGGGTGAGAGCGGGTTCAGACTGAGTGGGATATTAATGTGTATGGGGAGTGAGGGGGAGAGCGGGATTAGACTGGGTAATATATTAATGTGTATGGGGAGTGAGGGTTAGAGGGGGATTAGACTGAGTGGGATATTAATGTGTATGGGGAGTGAAGGGGAGAGCGGAATTAGACTGGTTGGGATATTAATGTGTATGGGGAGAGAAGGGGAGAGCGGGAGTAGACTGTGTGGGATATTAATGTGTATGGGGAGTGAGGGGGAGAGCTTGATTAGACTGGGTGGGATATTAATGTGCATGGGGAGTGAGGGGGAGAGTGGGGTTAGACTGGGTGAGAGATTAATGTGTATGGGGAGTGAGGGGGAGTGTGGGGTTAGATTGGGTGAGATATTAATGTGTATGGGGAGTGAGGGTGAGAGCGAGATGGGACTGGGTGGGATATTAATGTGTATGGGGAGTGAGGGGGAGAGCTTGATTAGACTGGGTGGGATATTAATGTGCATGGGGAGTGAGGGGGAGAGTGGGGTTAGACTGGGTGAGATATTAATGTGTATGGGGAGTGAGGGGAAGAGCGGGATTAGACTGGGTGGGATATTAATGTGTATGGGGAGTGAGGGGGAGAGCGGGATTAGACTGGGTGAGATATTAATGTGTATGGGGAGTGAGGGGGAGAGCGAGATTAGACTGGATGGGATATTAATGTGTATGGGGAGTGAGGGGGAGAGCGGGATTAGACTGGGTGGGATATTAATGTGTATGGGGAGTGAGGGGAAAGCGGGATTAGACTGGATAGCATATTAATGTGTATGGGGAGTGAGGGGGAGAAAGAGATTAGACTGGATGGGATATTAATGTGTATGTGGAGTGAAGCTGAGAGGGGGATTAGAGTGGGTGAGATATCAATGTGTATGGGGAGTGAGGGGGAGAGCAGGTTTAGACTGGGTGGGATATTAATTTATATGAGGAGCGAGGGGGAGAGCGGGATTAGACTGGGTGGGACATTAATGTATATGGGGAGAGAGGGGGAGAGCGGGATTAGACTGGATGGGATATTAATGTGTATGGGGAGTGAGGGGGAGAGCGGAATTAGACTGGGTGGGATATTAATGTGTATGGGGAGAGAGGGGGAGAGCGGAATTAGACTGGTTGGGATATTAATGTGTATGGGGAGAGAGGGGGAGAGCGGGATTAGACTGGGTGGGATATTAACGTGTATGGGGAGTGAGGGGGAGAGCGGGATTAGACTGGCTGGGATATTGATGTGTATGGGGAGTGAGGGGGAGAGCTTGATTAGACTGGGTGGGATATTAATGTGTATGGGGAGAGAGGGGGAGAGCGGAATTAGACTGGTCGGGATATTAATGTGTATGGGGAGAGAGGGGGAGAGCGGGATTAGACTGGGTGGGATATTAATGTGTATGGGGAGTGAGGGGGAGAGCGGGATTAGACTGAGTGGGATATTAACGTGTATGGGGAGTGAGGGGGAGAGCGGGATTAGACTGGCTGGGATATTGATGTGTATGGGGAGTGAGGGGGAGAGCTTGATTAGACTGGGTGGGATATTAATGTGCATGGGGAGTGAGGGTGAGAGCGGGATTAGACTGAGTGGAATATTAATGTGTATGGGGAGTGAGGGGGAGAGCGGGATTAGACTGGGTGGGATATTGATGTGTATGGGGAGTGAGGGGGAGAGCTTGATTAGACTGGGTGGGATATTAATGTGCATGGGGAGTGAGGGGGAGAGTGGGGTTAGACTGGGTGAGATATTAATGTGTATGGGGAGTGAGGGTGAGAGCGGGATTAGACTGAGTGGGATATTAATGTGTATGGGGTGTGAGGGGGAGAGCGGGATTAGACTGGGTAAGTTATTAATGTGTATGGGGAGTGAGGGTGAGAGCGGGATTAGACTGAGTGGGATATTAATGTGTATGGGGAGTGAGGGTGAGAGCGGGATTAGACTGAGTGGGATATTAATGTGTATGGGGAGTGAGGGGGAGAGCGGGATTAGACTGGGTAAGATATTAATGTGTATGGGGAGTGAGGGTGAGAGCGGGATTAGACTGAGTGGGATATTAATGTGTATGGGGAGTGAGGGGGAGAGCGAGATTGGACTGGGTGGGATATGAATGTGTATGGGGAGTGAGGGGGAGAGCGGGATTAGACTGGGTGGAATATTAATGTGTTTGGGGTGTGAGGGGGAGAGCGAGATTAGACTGGATGGGATATTAATGTGTATGGGGAGTGAGGGAGAGAGCGGGATTCGACTGGGTGGGATATTAATGCTTATGGGGAGTGAGGGGCACAGCGGGATTAGACTGGGTGGGATATTAATGAGTATGGGGAGTGAGGGGGAGAGCGGGATTACACTGGGTGAGATATTAATGTGTATGGGGAGTGAGGGGGAGAGTGGGATTAGACTGGGTGGGATATTAATGTGTATGGGGAGTGAGGGGGAGAGTGGGATTAGACTGGGTGGGATATTAATGTGTATGGGGAGTGAGGGGTAGAAAGAGATTAGACTGGATGGGATATTAATGTGTATGGGGAGTGAGGGGAAGAGCGGGATTAGACTGGGTGGGATATTAATGTGTATGGGGAGTGAGGGGAAAGCGGGATTAGACTGGATAGGATATTAATGTGTATGGGTAGTGAGGGGGAGAAAGAGTTTAGACTGGATGGGATATTAATGTTTATGTGGACTGAAGCTGAGAACAGGATTAGAGTGGGAGAGATATCAATGTGTATGGGGAGTGAGGGGGAGAGCAGGATTAGACTGGGTGGGACATTAATGTATATGGGGAGTGAGGGGGAGAGCGGGATTAGACTGGGTGTGATATTAATGTGTAGGGGGAGTGAGGGGGAAGCGGTATTAGACTGGGTGGGATATTAATGCGTATGGGGAGTGAGGGGGAGAGCGGGATTAGACTGGGTGGGATATTAATGTCTATGGGGAGTGTGGGTGAGAGCGATTTTAGACTGGGTGGGATATTAATGCGTTTGGGGAGTGAGGGGGAGAGCGGGATTAGACTGGGTGGGATATTAATGCGTTTGGGGAGTGAGGGGGAGAGCGGGATTAGACTGGGTGGGATATTAATGTGTATGGGGAGTGAGGGGGAGAGCAGGATTAGACTGGGTGGGATATTAATGCGTTTGGGGAGTGAGGGGGAGAGCGGGATTAGACTGGGTGGGATATTAATGTGTATGGGGAGTGAGGGGGAGAGCAGGATTAGACTGGGTGGGATATTAATGTCTATGGGGAGTGAGGGTGAGAGCGGGATTAGACTGGGTGGGATATTAATGCGTTTGGGGAGTGAGGGGGAGAGCGGGATTAGACTGGGTGGGATATTAATGCGTTTGGGGAGTGAGGGGGAGAGCGGGATTAGACTGGGTGGGATATTAATGCGTTTGGGGAGTGAGGGGGAGAGCGAGATTAGAGTGGATGGGATATTAATGTGTATGGGGAGTGAGGGGGAGACCGGGATTACACTGGGTGAGATATTAATGTGTATGGTGAGTGAGGGGGAGAGTGGGATTAGACTGGGTGGGATATTAATGCGTTTGGGGAGTGAGGGGGAGAGCGGGATTAGACTGGGTGGGATATTAATGTCTATGGGGAGTGAAGGGGAGAGCGAGATTAGAGTGGATGGGATATTAATGTGTATGGGGAGTGAGGGGGAGACCGGGATTACACTGGGTGAGATATTAATGTGTATGGTGAGTGAGGGGGAGAGCGGGATTAGACTGGGTGGGATATTAATGTGTATGGGGAGTGAGGGGAAAGCGGGATTAGACTGGGTGGGATATTAATGTGTATGGGGAGTGAGGGGGAGAAAGAGATTAGACTGGATGGGATATTAATGTGTGTGGGGAGTGAGGGGGAGAGCGGGATTAGACTGAGTGGGATATTAACCTGTATGGGGAGTGAGGGGGAGAGCGGGATTTGACTGGCTGGGATATTGATGTGTATGGGGAGTGAGGGGGAGAGCTTAATTAGACTGGGTGGGATATTAATGTGCATGGGGAGTGAGGGGGAGAGTGGGGTTAGACTGGGTGAGATATTAATGTGTATGGGGAGTGAGGGGGAGAGCGGGATTAGACTGGGTGGGATATTGATGTGTATGGGGAGTGAGGGGGAGAGCTTGATTAGACTGGGTGGGATATTAATGTGCATGGGGAGTGAGAGGGAGAGCTTGATTAGACTGGGTGGGATATTAATGTGCATGGGGAGTGAGGGGGAGAGTGGGGTTAGACTGGGTGAGATATTAATGCGTTTGGGGAGTGAGGGGGAGAGCGGGATTAGACTGGGTGGGATATTAATGCGTTTGGGGAGTGAGGGGGAGAGCGGGATTAGACTGGGTGGGATATTAATGCGTTTGGGGAGTGAGGGGGAGAGCGGGATTAGACTGGGTGGGATATTAATGTGTATGGGGAGTGAGGGGGAGAGCGGGATTAGCCTGGGTGGGATATTAATGTGTATGGGGAGAGAGGGGGAGAGCGGAATTAGACTGGTTGGGATATTAATGTGTATGGGGAGAGAGGGGGAGAGCGGGATTAGACTGGGTGGGATATTAATGTGTATGGGGAGTGAGGGGGAGAGCGGGATTAGACTGAGTGGGATATTAACGTGTATGGGGAGTGAGGTGGAGAGCGGGATTAGACTGGCTGGGATATTGATGTGTATGGGGAGTGAGGGGGAGAGCTTGATTAGACTGGGTGGGATATTAATGTGTATGGGGAGTGAGGGGGAGAGCGGGATTAGACTGAGTGGAATATTAATGTGTATGGGGAGTGAGGGGGAGAGCGGGATTAGACTGGGTGGGATATTGATGTGTATGGGGAGTGAGGGGGAGAGCTTGATTAGACTGGGTGGGATATTAATGTGCATGGGGAGTGAGGGGGAGAGTGGCGTTAGACTGGGTGAGATATTAATGTGTATGGGGAGTGAGGGTGAGAGCGGGATTAGACTGAGTGGGATATTAATGTGTATGGGGTTTGAGGGGGCGAGCGGGATTAGACTGGGTAAGTTATTAATGTGTATGGGGAGTGAGGGTGAGAGCGGGATTAGACTGAGTGGGATATTAATGTGTATGGGGAGTGAGGGTGAGAGCGGGATTAGACTGAGTGGGATATTAATGTGTATGGGGAGTGAGGGGGAGAGCGGGATTAGACTGGGTAAGATATTAATGTGTATGGGGAGTGAGGGTGAGAGCGGGATTAGACTGAGTGGGATATTAATGTGTATGGGGAGTGAGGGGGAGAGCGGGATTAGACTGGGTGGGATATTAATGTGTTTGGGGTGTGAGGGGGAGAGCGAGATTAGACTGGATGGGATATTAATGTGTATGGGGAGTGAGGGAGAGAGCGGGATTCGACTGGGTGGGATATTAATGCTTATGGGGAGTGAGGGGTACAGCGGGATTAGACTGGGTGGGATATTAATGAGTATGGGGAGTGAGGGGGAGAGCGGGATTACACTGGGTGAGATATTAATGTGTATGGGGAGTGAGGGGGAGAGTGGGATTAGACTGGGTGGGATATTAATGTGTATGGGGAGTGAGGGGTAGAAAGAGATTAGACTGGATGGGATATTAATGTGTATGGGGAGTGAGGGGAAGAGCGGGATTAGACTGGGTGGGATATTAATGTGTATGGGGAGTGAGGGGAAAGCGGGATTAGACTGGATAGGATATTAATGTGTATGGGGAGTGAGGGGGAGAAAGAGTTTAGACTGGATGGGATATTAATGTTTATGTGGACTGAAGCTGAGAGCGGGATTAGAGTGGGAGAGATATCAATGTGTAGGGGGAGTGAGGGGGAAGCGGTATTAGACTGGGTGGGATATTAATGCGTATGGGGAGTGAGGGGGAGTGAGGGATTATACTGGGTGGGATATTAATGTGTATCGGGAGTGAGGGGGAGAGCGGGATTAGACTGGGTGGGATATTAATGTCTATGGGGAGTGAGGGGGAGAGCGAGATTAGACTGGGTGGGATATTAATGTCTATGGGGAGTGAGGGTGAGAGCGGGATTAGACTGGGTGGGATATTAATGCGTTTGGGGAGTGAGGGGGAGAGCGGGATTAGACTGGGTGGGATATTAATGTGTATGGGGAGTGAGGGGGAGAGCGAGATTAGACTGGGTGGGATATTAATGCGTTTGGGGAGTGAGGGGGAGAGCGGGATTAGACTGGGTGGGATATTAATGCGTTTGGGGAGTGAGGGGGAGAGCGGGATTAGACTGGGTGGGATATTAATGTGTATGGGGAGTGAGGGGGAGACCGGGATTAGACTGGGTGGGATATTAATGCGTTTGGGGAGTGAGGGGGAGAGCGGGATTAGACTGGGTGGGATATTAATGTCTATGGGGAGTGAAGGGGAGAGCGAGATTAGACTGGGTGAGATATTAATGTGTATGTGGAGTGAGGGGGAGAGCGGGATTAGACTGGGTGGGATATTAATGTGTATGGGGAGTGAGGGGGAGAGCGGGATTAGCCATGGTGAGATATTAATGCGTATGGGGAGTGAGGGGGAGAGCGGGATTAGACTGGGTGAGATATTAATGTGTATGGTGAGTGAGGGGGAGAGTGGGATTAGACTGGGTGGGATATTAATGTGTATGGGGAGTGAGGGGGAGAGCGGGATTAGCCATGGTGGGATATTAATGCGTATGGGGAGTGAGGGGGAGAGCGGGATTAGACTGGGTGAGATATTAATGTGTATGGTGAGTGAGGGGGAGAGTGGGATTAGACTGGGTGGGATATTAATGTGTATGGGGAGTGAGGGGAAAGCGGGATTAGACTCGGTGGGATATTAATGTGTATGGGGAGTGAGGGGAAAGCGGGATTAGACTGGGTGGGATATTAATGTGTATGGGGAGTGGGGGAGAAAGAGATTAGACTGGATGGGATATTAATGTGTGTGGGGAGTGAGGGGGAGAGCGGGATTAGACTGGCTGGGATATTGATGTGTATGGGGAGTGAGGGGGAGAACTTGATTAGACTGGGTGGGATATTAATGTATATGGGGAGAGAGGGGGAGAGCGGGATTAGACTGAGTGGGATATTGATGTGTATGGGGAGTGAGGGGGAGAGCTTGATTAGACTGGGTGGGATATTAATGTGCATGGGGAGTGTGGGGGAGAGCGGGATTAGACTGGGTGGGATATTGATGTGTATGGGGAGTGAGGGGGAGAGCTTGATTAGACTGGGTGGGATATTGATGTGTATGGGGAGTGAGGGGGAGAGCTTGATTAGACTGGGTGGGATATTAATGTGCATGGGGAGTGAGGGGGAGAGTGGGGTTAGACTGGGTGAGATATTAATGTGTATGGGGAGTGAGGGTGAGAGCGGGATTAGACTGAGTGGGATATTAATGTGTATGGGGTGTGAGGGGGCGAGCGGGATTAGACTGGGTAAGATATTAATGTGTATGGGGAGTGAGGGTGAGAGCCGGATTAGACTGAGTGGGATATTAATGTGTATGGGGAGTGAGGGGGAGAGCTTGATTAGACTGGGTGGGATATTAATGTGCATGGGGAGTGAGGGGGAGAGTGGGGTTAGACTGGGTGAGATATTAATGTGTATGGGGAGTGAGGGTGAGAGCGGGATTAGACTGAGTGGGATATTAATGTGTATGGGGTGTGAGGGGGCGAGCGGGATTAGACTGGGTAAGATATTAATGTGTATGGGGAGTGAGGGTGAGAGCGGGATTAGACTGAGTGGGATATTAATGTGTATGGGGAGTGAGGGTGAGAGCGGGATTAGACTGAGTGGGATATTAATGTGTATGGGGAGTGAGGGTGAGAGCGGGATTAGACTGAGTGGGATATTAATGTGTATGGGGAGTGAGGGGGAGAGCGGGATTAGACTGGGTGGGATATTAATGTGTATGGGGTGTGAGGGGGAGAGCGAGATTAGACTGGATGGGATATTAATGTGTATGGGGAGTGAGGGAGAGAGCGGGATTCGACTGGGTGGGATATTAATGCTTATGGGGAGTGAGGGGGACAGCGGGATTAGACTGGGTGGGATATTAATGTGTATGGGGAGTAAGGGGAAGAGCGGGATTACACTGGGTGAGATATTAATGTGTATGGGGAGTGAGGGGGAGAGTGGGATTAGACTGGGTGGGATATTAATATGTATGGGGAGTGAGGGGGAGAGTGGGATTTGACTGGGTGGGATATTAATGTGTATGGGGAGTGAGGGGTAGTAAGAGATTAGACTGGATAGGATATTAATGTGTATGGGGAGTGAAGGGAAAGCGGGATTAGACTAGATTGGATATGAATGTGTATGGGGAGTGAGGGGGAGAAAGAGTTTAGACTGGATGGGATATTAATGTTTATGTGGAGTGAGGCTGAGAGCGGGATTAGAGTGGGAGAGATATCAATGTGTATGGGGAGTGAGGGGGAGAGCAGGAATAGACTGGGTGGGATATTAATTTATATGAGGAGCAAAGGGGAGAGCGGGATTAGACTGGGTGGGACATTAATGTATATGGGGAGTGAGGGGGAGAGGGGGATTAGACTGGGTGTGATATTAATGTGTAGGGGGAGTGAGGGGGAAGTGGGATTAGACTGGGTGTGATATTAATGTGTAGGGGGAGTGAGGGGGAAGCGGTATTAGACTGGGTGGGATATTAATGTGTATGGGAAGTGTGGGGGAGAGCGGGGTTAGACTGGGTGGGATATTAATGCGTTTGGGGAGTGAGGGGGAGAACGGGATTAGACTGGGTGGGATATTAATGCGTTTGGGGAGTGAGGGGGAGAGCGGGATTAGACTGGGTGGGATATTAATGTCTATGGGGAGTGAAGGGGAGAGCGAGATTGGAGTGGATGGGATATTAATGTGTATGGGGAGTGAGGGGGAGAGCGGGATTAGCCTGGTTGGGATATTAATGCGTATGGGGAGTGAGGGGGAGACCGGGATTACACTGGGTGAGATATTAATGTGTATGGTGAGTGAGGGGGAGAGTGGGATTAGACTGGGTGGGATATTAATGTGCATGGGGAGTGAGGGGAAAGCGGGATTAGACTGGGTGGGATATTAATGTGTATGGGGAGTGAGGGGGAGAAAGAGATTAGACTGGGTGGGATATTAATGTGTATGGGGAGTGAGGGGGAGAGAGGGATTAAGCTGGGTGGGACATTAATGTATATGGGGAGTGTTGGGGAGAGGGGGATTAGACTGGGTGTGATATTAATGTGTAGGGGGAGTGAGGGGGAAGCGGGATTAGACTGGGTGGGATATTAATGTGTATGGGGAGTGAGGGGGAGTGAGGGGTTAGACTGGGTGGGATATTAATGTGTATGGGGAGTGAGGGCGATAGCGGGATTAGACTGGGTAAGATATTAATGTGTATGGGGAGTGAGGGTGAGAGCGAGATGAGACTGAGTGGGATATTAATGTGTATGGGGAGTGAGGGGGAGAGCGGGATTAGACTGGGTAAGATATTAATGTGTATGGGGAGTGAGGGCGAGAGCGGGATTAGACTGAGTGGGATATTAATGTGTATGGGGAGTGAGGGGGAGAGCGGGATTAGACTGGGTGGAATATTAATGTATATGGGGAGTGAGGGGGAGAGCGGGATTAGACTGGGTGGAATATTAATGTGTATGGGGAGTGAGGGTGAGAGCGAGATTGGACTGGGTGGGATATTAATGTGTATGGGGAGAGAGGGGGAGAGCGGGATTAGACTGGGTGGGATATTAATGTGTATGGGGAGTGAGGGGGAGAGGTTGATTAGACTGGGTGGGATATTAATGTGCATGGGGAGTGAGGGGGCGAGTGGGGTTAGACTTAGTGAGATATTAATGGGTATGGGGAGTGAGGGTGAGAGCGAGATTGGACTGGGTGGGATATTAATGTGTATGGGGAGAGAGGGGGAGAGCGGGATTAGACTGGGTGGGATATTAATGTGTATGGGGAGTGAGGGGGAGAGCGGGATTAGACTGGGTGGGATATTAATGTGTATGGGGAGTGAGGGGGAGAGCGGGATTAGACTGGGTGGGATATTAATGTGTATGGGGAGTGAAGGGGAGAGCGAGATTGGACTGGGTGGGACATTAATGTGTAGGGGGAGTGAGGGGGAAGCCGCATTAGACTGGGTGGGATATTAATGTGCATGGGGAGTGAGGGGGAAGAGCGGGATTAGACTGGGTGGGATATTAATGCGTTTGGGGAGTGAGGGGGAGAGCGGGATTAGACTGGGTGGGATATTAATGTGTATGGGGAGTGAGGCGGAGAGCGAGATTAGACTGGGTGGGATATTAATGTGTATGGGGAGTGAGGGGGAGAGCGGGATTACACTGTGTGGGATATTAATGTGTATGGGGAGTGAGGGGGAGAGCGGGATTAGACTGGGTGGGATATTAATGTGTATGGGGAGTCAGGGGGCGGGATTAGACTGAGTGGGATATTAAGGTGTATGGGGAGTGAGGGGGAGAGTGGGATTTCACTGGGTGAGTTATTAATGTGTATGGGAAGTGAGGGGGCGAGCGGGAATAGACTGGGTGGGATATTAATGTGTATGGGGTGTGAGGGGGAGAGCGGGATTAGCGTGGGTGGGATATTAATGTGTATGGGGAGTGAAGGGGAGAGCAGGATTAGACTGGGTGGGATATTAATTTATATGGGGAGCGAGGGGGAGAGCGGGATTAGACTGGGTGGGATATTAATTTGTATGAGGAGCGAGGGGGAGAGCGGGATTGGACTGGGTGGGACATTAATGTATATGGGCACTGAGGGGGAGAGCGGTGTTAGTCTGGATGGGATATTAATGCATATGGGGAGTGAGGGGGAGAGCGGGGTTATTACAATTCTGACAATATAAAATAGAGTACAATTCTGACAATATAAAATAAAGAGTCCAATTCTGACATTATAAAACAAAGGGTACAATTCTGACAATATAAAATAAAGAGTACAATTCTGACATTATAAAACAAAGGGTACAATTGTGACAATATAAAATAAAGAGTACAATTCTGACAATATATAAAATAAAGAGTACAATTCTGGCAATATTAAATAGAGTACAATTCTGACAATATAAAACAAAGGGTACAATTCTGACAATATAAAATAAAGAGTACAATTCTGGCAATATTAAATAGAGTACAATTCTGACAATATAAAACAAAAGGTACAATTCTGACAATATAAAACAAAGAGTACAATTCTGGCAATATTAAATAGAGTACAATTCTGACAATATAAAACAAAAGGTACAATTCTGACAATATAAAACAAAGAGTACAATTCTGGCAATATTAAATAGAGTACAATTCTGACAATATAAAACAAAGAGTACAGTTCTGACAATATAAAATAAAGGGTCGAATTCTGACAATATAAAATAGAGTACAATTCTAAAGGGGGTGCAGGAGCAGAGGGACCTGGGTGTACTTGTGCATAAATCATTGAAAGTGGCAGGACAGTTTGGGAGAGCAGTTAATAAAGCATACAGTATCCTGGGCTTTATGAATAGGGGCATAGAGGAAAAGAGCAAGGAAGTTGTGTTAAACTTGGAAAGAACACTGGTTTGGCCTCAACTGGAGTATTGTGTCCAATTCTGGGTGCCACATGCTTGGAAGGATGTGAAGGCATTGGAGAGGGTGCAGAAAAGATTCACAAGAATGGTTTCAGGGATGAGGTACTTCAGTTACGTAGATAGATTGGAAAAGTTGGGACTGTTGTCCTTGGAATAGAGAAGGTTGAGATGAGATTTGATAGAGGTATTCAAAATCATGAGGGGACGGGACAGGGTAGATCAGGAGAAACTGTTCCCATTGGTGAAGGGTCGAGAACCAGAGGACACAGATTTAAGGTGATTGGCAAAAGGAGCAATGACGACATGAGGAAAAACTTTTTCACGCAGCGAGTGGTTAGGATCTGGAATGCACTGCCCGAGAGTGTGGTGGTGGCAGGTTTAATCGAGACATTCAAGAGGGAATTGGATTATTATCTGAAAAGGAAGAATGTGCAGGGCTACCGAGAGAAGGCAGGGGAGTGGCACTAGGCAGATTGCTGTTTCAGAGAGCTAGCACAGACAGGATGGAATGAATGGCCTCCTTCTGTGCTGTAACAATTCTGTGATTCTGTGAATCTGAAAATGTTTTCCAGTGCACCATAAAGATCTTCCATGTTCACATGACCTTCACCAAGCCTTCATCATCCCAGCTTCTGTGCAGCATTTTGTTATAGTTTCAGTGGCAGAGATCTTGTCTCATCTTCATTGGTTCTCTGAGGCAGCTTGGGTGAACATGATTCCATTTCTTAATGTGGTGTGAACGTATTGTCCATGTTTCACAGGCATAAAGCAGGGTGGTTGGAACAACAGCCCTGCAGTCTTTCGGCTTAATCTGCAGCCTGATGCCTCTCTTGCTCCAGAGCAGCCTGATGAATTTGCCAAAAGTTAAGCAGGCTGTACCAATTCTGCAGAATGTTCCAGTACAGACACAGAATTCTCTCGAAAGGGTGCTCACCAGCTGCGAACCTGTTCACTGCCTGAAATGTCTGCTCACCAGTCGTGCTAATTGATGGGGCGTAATCCTTGCTTGAGCTGGTTGCCAGAGTATCACTGACATCCTCAGGCTAATACTCATGCCACATTCTGGGAAAGCTGTTGCAAGCTGGTTCATGATTGTTTGCAAATCATCTTGGGAGTGGGCCACAAGAGCATAGGAATCAGTCAATAGCAGTTGACCTACAGGTTCTTACAGCAGCTTTGTTTTAGCTTGTTGTTTAAGGTTGGGGAGATGCCTATCAGTCCTGAATCTGATCTAGACTCCAATTTTGAGACTACTGAAAGTCACGAGAAAAACAGCAAAAAACAAACTACTGAAGAGTGAAAGTGCGAGATCACATCCCTCATTAACACAGTGTGAAAGAGAGAATTGTCCCCATCTTCCATCAGTCAAGTCACCACAGAATTGTTTAACTTGGAGAGGAGACTTAGGTGAGTGGGACAATCCTCACTCGGTTCCATTTGTAGCCAGAGAATCTCCTGCAATGGCTTCTCTTCCAGCTCCCCATTTCCTTGTTTAATGTCACAGGGAGCTGTGCCTACAGTGAGCAAATGGTGTTCAGTAGCTGTGCTCACTTCCTGTCTTGTGTAAACAGTTTGTAAGCTCTGCTAGCATTCCCAGGAGCCCCGTCACCAGGGACCTCAGATCACAGTGTATTCGCAATAAGCAGCACTGTACACACCTCCCTTTCCCACACAGCCCCCTCAGTCAGTAGCAGCCTGAACGGTACACCTTGCCTCTACTAGCTCATCCACAAACAGCACCTTCATGGTGCTCATTTCTGTGTTCCCAACTATGAATCATAACTCAATAAAGGATTCAGCACGTCTGTTTCTGCAGCATCAGAGATGACAGGAGCAGGAGAAATAGAAAAAGCATTATTTTCTCTCCATCTTTAAGGAAAAGGATCTTTGAATATAAAATGTGTATTTGAGGAGAAAACAAGGGACCAGGAAGGCTCACTCCCAGATGATAGTGGGGAGTGCAGGGGGGTCTTCATCCGATACAGTCTGACATTCAGTGACACCGGGCCCATACCAACAGTGCAGAAGGACTCTGCTGCCCATGTCCTAATTCGCACAAAGTTCATTTCATCCATCACCCTAGTGCTCACTGACCTATATTGGTTCCCAGTTTGGCAAGGCCTCAAATTTTAAATTCTCTTCTTTGCTTTCAAATCCCTCCATGGCTTCACCCCTCCTTATCTCTGTAATCTCCTCCAGCCCCACAACCCTCTGAGATATCTGCGCTCCTCTAATTCTGGCCTCTTGAGCATTCCCAATTTTAATCGCTCTGTCATTGGTGGCCATGTGTTCAGCTGCCAAGACCCTAAGCTCTGGAATTCCCTCCCTAAACCTCTCTGTCTCTCTACTTCTCTCTTTTCCCCTTTAAGACACTCCTTAAAACCTCCCTCTTTGACCAAACGTTTGGTCATCTGACCTAATCTTATGTGGCTCGGTATCTAATTGTGTTCGATAACCCTAGTGGAAAGCACCTTGGGACATTTAATTAAAGAATCATAGAACCATAGAAAAGTTACAACACAGAAGGAGGCCATTCAGCCCATCGTGTCTGCGCCGGCCGAAAAATCTAGCTGCCCAATCTAATCCCACCTTCCAGCAGCTGGCCCGTGGCTTTGCAGGTTACAGCACTATAGGTGCATGTCCAGGTACCTTTTAAATGAGTTGAGGGTTTCTGCCTCCACCACCAATCTGGGCAGTGAATTCCAGACACCCACCACCCTCTGTGGCCTAACCAGCGTTTTATACAGTTCCAGATTATCTCCCTCCTTTTGTATTCTATACCTCGGCCAATAAAGGAAAGCATTCCACATGCCTTCTTCACCACTCTATCTACCTGTCCTGCCACCTTCAGGGACCTGTGGACTTGCACTCCAAGGTCTCTCACTTCCTCTTCCCCTCTCAATATCCTCCCGTTTATTGTGTATTCTCTTGTTTTATTTTCCCTCCCCACATGCATTACATCACACTTCTCCGGATTGAATTCCATTTGCAACTTTTCCGCCCACTCAACCAAACCATTGATATCATTCTGCAGTCTTCAGTTATACTACACGGCCAATTTTTGTGTCATCAGCAAATTTCCCAGTCATGCCTCCCACATTTAAGTCCAAATCATTAATATATACCATAAACAGCAAGGGACCCAACACTGAGGCCTGTGGAACACCCATGTTAATATGTTAACTATGGTAGAGGTGCTATATAAATGCAAAGATGAAAGGTCACACAGACCTGAAACTTTAACTCTGCTTTACTCTCCACAGAGACTGCCAGACCTGCTGAGTAAAAGATTAACGAGGACAAATGTGGGTCCATTACAGGCAGAGACAGGAGAATTTGTAATGGAGAATAGGGAAATGGCAGAGAAACTAAACAATTACTTTGTCTCTGTCTTCACGGAAAAAGATACAGAAAATCTCCCAGAAATAATAAGGAACCAAGGGACTTGTGAAATTGAAGAACTGAAAGAAATTAGCATTAATAAAGAGGTAGTACTCGAAAAACTAACTGGATTGAAAGTTGATAAATCTCCTGGACCAGATGAGCTACATCCCAGAGTGTTGAAGGAGGTGGCTATAGAGATCATGGATGCATTGGTGGTTATCTTTCAAAATTCTATAGATCCTGGAAAGGTTCCTGCAGACTGGGAAGTAGCGAATGTAACCTCATATTTAACAAAGGAAGGAGAGAGAAAACAGGGAACTACAGACCTGTTAATTTGACGTCAGTAGTAGGGAAAATGTTAAAATCTATTATAAAGGATATGACAACTAGACACTTAGAAAATAATGGATCTATGAAAGGGAAATCATGTTTGACAAATTTGTTGGAATTTTTTGAGGATGTAACTTGTAGCATAGATAAAGGAGAACCAGTGGATGTGGTGTACTTGGATTTTCAGAAGGCTTTTGATAAGGTCCCACACAGGAGGTTAGTAAACAAAATTAGAGTACATAGGATTGGGGCTAATACATTGGTTATGGATTGAGAATTGGTTAACAGTCAGAAAACAGAGAGGAGGAATAAACGGGCCATTCTCAGGATGGTAGGCTGTTACTAGTGGGGTACCGCAAGGAACAATGCTGGGGCCACAGCTGTTTACAATCTATATAATGATTTGCATGTGGGAACCAAATATAATATTTCCAAGTTTACTGATGACACAAAACTAGGTGGGAATGTAAGTTGTGAGGAGGATGCAAAGAGGCTTGGACAGGCTAAGTGAATGGACAAGAGCATGGCAGATGGAATATAATGTAAATAAGTGTGAAGTTATCCACTTTGGTAGAAAAAACAGAAAGACAGAGTATTTCTTAAATGGTGAGAGATTGGGAAGTGTTGATGTCCAAAAGGACTTGGGTGTCCTTGTTCATGAGTCACTAAAAGCTAGCATGCAGGTGCAGCAAGCAATTAGGAAGGCAAATGGTATGTTGGCCTTCATCGCAAGGGGATTTGAGTACAGGAGTAAAAATGTCTTGCAGAAATTGCATAGAGCCTTGATGAGACTGCACCTGGAGTATTGTGTACAGTTTTGGTCTCCTTATCGAAGGAAGGATATACTTGCAATAGAGGGAGTGCAATGGAGGTTCACCAGAATAATCCCTGGGAGGGTGGGATTGCCTTATGAGGAGAGACTGAGGAAACTGGGCCTGTATTCTTTAGAGTTTCAAAGAATGAGAGGTGATCTCATTGAAACTTGCAAAATTCTTACAGGGTGTGACAGGGTGGATGTGGATAGGATGTTACCCCTGGCTGGTAAGTCTAGAACAAGGGGACACAGTCTCAGAATAAGGGATAGGCCATTTAAGACTGAGATGAGGAGGAATTTCATCACTCAGAGGGTCGTGAATCTTTGAAATTCTCTACCCCAGAGGGCTGTGGAAGCTCAATCATTGAGCATGTTCAAGACAGGAATTAATAGACATCTGGATACTAATGACATCAAGGGATATGGGGATAGTGCGAGAAAGTTGAGGTAGATGATCAGCCATGATCTACTTGAATGACAGAGCAGTCTCGACGGGCTGAATGGCCTACTCCTTCTCTTCTCTTCCTATGTCTCTATGAGTATTTCCAGCATTTTCTGCTTTTGTTTTATATAAACACACTTTGTTGAGAAGACTTTGTGCCCCCAGGATGGAATGAAGACATGTGGATCATACATTTTCTTCTTCTGCTTCTCTAGGTGTGGCAGAAGAGACTGAGGTGGAAGGTGGTGTCCAGGAACAACCGTGCACATCACAGCACATCCCATCACTCAACCTTACCCTGTCACAGGAACTGGGTGAGTTTGAGTGAGAGGACACTGGGTGAAACAAAGAGAATAAAAGCACAGGAGCAAAGTAGAGGTGACAGAGGAGGTGAGAGACAGGAGGAGAGGGCTCTTTATCACCCAGGTGCAAAGAAGGATGTTTCTTGAGTAGGATACATGTCAAGGCCTTGGAGAGGGTGCCGAAGAGATTTACTAAAATGGTACCAGAGATGAGGGACTTCATCCAAATGGAAAGACTGGAGAAACTGGGGGAACTCCCTTTACAGCAGAGAAGGTTAAGGGGAAATTTGTTAGAGATGTTCAAAATTGTGACTTTTTTTTGATAGAGCCAACAAAGAGAAACCATTCCAGTGGCAAGACGGCCGGTAATCAGAATTCACAGATTTAACATAATTGGCAAAGACTCAGATGCCAGATGAGGGAACATTCTTTACCTGGCGGGTTGTTATGATCTGGAATGCGCTGCCTGAAGCAGATTCAATAGTAACTTTCAAAAGAGAATTGTATAATTCCTTGTCAAGGAGAAATTTGTAGGGCTGTAGAGAGAGTGAGCAGGGGGAGTGGAATTAATTAGGTACTCTATCAAAGTGATAGCACAGGCACGATGGGTTAAATGGCCTCTTTTGTGAAGTGATTCGGTGATTCTGCGATTCTGTGATTGTTGGGCTTGTTGAGCTATGTGAGGACCAGTACTCATCATACAGTGACTGAACAACCAGAGTGTGATGTACTGACACATGGCATATAAACTCTCCAGGCCATCTTGGAGCCTGTGACAAATCCAGGGACACTTGGCAACAGATCCTCCGTGACTCCAGTCCTCACATCCAGTCTTTGGTACTGAACCCTCAGACTCTGCACCACAAACACTAACACTCTCTCATTCTGTAGTTGGCTGTCCACAGGGAGACTGATGAAGTGACTTGTTATGGAAAACAAGCCATCAGCCACCTGCATAAAGCATCTGTGCACTGCAGAGACCTGATTCATGCAGCAGGGTGAAGGAGATAGAGGGGCTCGGAGGGGTGGGGGGCGGAGGATGGTGTGGGAGGTGCAGGGTGGGAAGAGAGAATTAGAGTTATTGGGGAGGCTCATTCTGGTCTGCGGCAATCCCTTTGAGTGACATGTTACACAGGCCCACATTAGAATCAATGGCCAACAAGCGAGCCACACAGACCAAGGACTTCACGAAGAACACGTGTCTCAGCTTTGCCCAGAAATATGAATACCAGCCAGACCATAACGTGTTACTTCTGCAGCTTGAAGAAACAACTAACAGTAATTGGAAGCAACAACAAATTGCATTTATATATCGCCTTTAACATAGTAAAACATCCAAGGTGCTTTGCAGCAGCGTTATCAAACAAAATTTGTCAATGAGCCGCATAAGGGGAAATTAGGGCAGATGACCAAAAGCTTGGTCAAAGAGGTAAGTTTTAAGGAGTGTGGATAGAGAGATAGAGAGGTGGAGAAGTTTAGGGAGGGAATTCTAGAGCTTAGGGCAGCTAAAGGCACGGCCACCAATGGTGAGACGAAGAAAATCGGGGATGCACAAGAGGGCAGAATTGGAGGAGTGCAGATATCTCAGAGGCTTGAAGGGCTGGAGTAGGTTACAGGATAGGGAGGGATGACAATCAGACGTTTAAATTCCACACGTTGCCAGACGGGGAGTCAATCTAGGTCAGTGAGTACAGGGGAGATGGTTGAACGGGACATGGTATGACTTAGGATATAGGCAGCATGAGCAGGTTTAAGCAGGGTGGAAGATGGGAGTCTGGCTGGGACAGTAGCGGAACAGTGTCCTTCGGAAAAGTACAATAATTAATTCTTCATCGATCGGAGTGTCTCATTTTATTCCAGGGCATGCCATTGCTACTTTAGGGCTTTCTCTATGCTCAGTTATCGATTGGAAGTGTCCATTTCTTTCCTGTAGTATTCTCGTGTTTCAATCTCTCTATCTTGCTTCTTAGCCTTGTGACATATCCTGCTGCTTGATTGTCAACAGCCGTTCTACTCTGCTGCTCGATTTCCTTTTACTTACTCTCAGCCTCCATCGGATTTTGCTCATTTGTTCTCACAGTCATCGTTTCTGTTTACTGAACTTTGTCCCAGAGCAGCCAAGCTCGTCAACTGGACCAGTTGATTAAGCAACAGGGATACAAGACTGGGAGAGCCCTGGCTTGTGCGTTTGGTCAGCGCTCATTTAGTTGGTGTCACAGGATGAACAGTGACAGCTGCAGCCTAGCAGTACTGGTTATGGGGAGCTGGAATGTTAATCAGCGATTTGTCCCCTGATCATTGGCTTAATGGTGACTTATGGCAAATGAGTAAACATATGCATGTGTGTGCAGTGTGTGTGTGTCCATGCATGTGTGCTTGTGTGCCTGCACATATGTGTACGTGGGTATGTGTGTGCATGTGTGAATCCGCATCCATCTGTGTGTACGTGTGCGCCTATGCATGTTCGTGGGTGTGCTTGTGCATTTGTAAATGTGTCTGCGTGCATGTGTGTGATGGTGTGCTCGTGCATGTGCGCGCCGATGTCAGGTGAGGACACGCCCAGGTGATGCCCCTAGAGTGGAATAGCTGTCCGCGCACACACGTGGAGAAATGTCCTTTGGGTGAAGTGTTGGAGAGGGCGTGACCTCTTGGGATTGTTTATCCTATGCTCCCAGCCAATACAGAGTGTGGAAAAGAGACCTTAGTTTAGAAAAGAGTCTCAACCTGCAATAAAGTAAAAGGAAGGCAGTGGAATGATCCCAGAACTGCTGGAGAGGCTGGGTGGGGAGAGTGCCAACTTTCACATTGGGTCCTGCGCAAAGATCCATCTGTCGTCATGGTCTCCAAAACATTACTCAGGCATGCAATCAGTCACCTAGGCCCAGAGTCACGGCTTCAGGGTCACAGAGCTCCCCCAGGGCCTGAGGCATGGGCACTAACCCAGGCCAGTGACAATCGCTCCTGTCGTATTAGGGTCTGAAAGGCTTAATCTTGAGAATATGTGATGATGTAAGAGATCACATGTGAGAGAGACTTGAAGTTATATGCAGTGTGGCTATTGGTGGAGTCACACAGACTAGTGTGAGGATGTATATAGTTCTAATGTAATAAATATCAATGTTCTAACTAACCCAGATTGAAGTATCTCTATCAGCTAGATTAAGTGGCAGTGTACCAAACCAGCTTACAACAGCTCCCACACCACCAGTTGATCAATGGGGGCTGTGGTGCTGGGAAAGTATATCCATCTGAAAAAAGCCACAAACTCTCACTGGGGACCAAGTGGGACTGGAAAGAAGGAAAGACTTATATTTACATGACACAATGTCCCACACTGTGTCACAGCCAGTGAACTCATCTTGAACTGTCGTCAGTGTTGTTTTGCAAGATAGACAGCAATGAGACAATAACCATATTTGTTTTAGTTATTAGGGGATAAATTTGGCCAGGATACCAGGGAGAGCTCCTGAATTTCTTCCAATAGTGCTATGGGATGGTTTAGATTTCCTAAGAGAGCAGTCAGGTCCTTGGTTTAATGATAGCTGAACTGCTGTGTATTTCTAGCATTTCATGTCCTGGACTTTGCAGTTCCAACAATGGCGAATGGTAAGACGTTTACCACTGTTGAGGATTGAACTCACGCCAAAACCGTAAACTGCGGTGTGCCTGAATGATCTAAGCGTATGCTGATGTTCCCACTGCACCAGGCAGGGACCTGCAATACTGCAACTTGGGCTGATTGCCCAGACATTCCAATCATTTTCACAGAGATTTCTCAGAAACAGAACCTGCACAGGATCACGCCCACCATTAGAAAGGCAGCAACAATACAAATTTGACGGCCTTGTTTGATCTGTTTAAAAGAACCTTTTATACTTTGGAGTCATTATCTGATTTGCTTTAAAGTGATGTTTCATTTGAGTTGAGTGATTCGTTATAAATGAACAAGTACAAAGTACAAACTGGAAAAGGTAAAATCACTCAAAGCACCATCACTAATAATTCAGTGTTGGGACAGTGCTATCCTAAAAATATTTGAATTGCTACGTAAGTTTAAGAATATTCAGTAACAAATGGAATGCAATTGACTGAGAGTGACAGATATTGAAGCATTTGGCAAACAGTATATGGATAATGGTGACAGAGCTGGATTAGACGTGTCATTGCATAGTCTCTTTTAAACTCAGCATGTTGACTGAAGGAGAAGACGTAGTAGCACACTTCAGTTTTGTGTTCAATCTTCAAGTGATGTGGTAAGTATGCATTGAAGTGACCTGCAGCAGAGGTTGATAGAGGAAGCATTTCCGTGCAGATAATTCACTGAACTTGTCAGGACATCTGCAATCTGTCTCTGTTACAGCTTTTGCAAGAGTCTGAATCTAAATCCAGGCTCAATCAAGGGTTTGTGTAACTAGTCATCTTTTTAGTCATAAATAAAATGTCAGCAACATAAAAACAAATCAAATCAGGGGTGAGCAGGACTGTTAATTGGTCACTATAGACCAATATTAATCTTCTGAACACTTGGTTAAAGTTGCGTCACAAGCTTGCTAAGTTTGCAATTTTTTTTAAAAAGGTATCATAATCCTAAAGTTAAAAGTTTTAAGAAGTTCAAAACTCCTTAAAATCATGATGAAGCACCCACCTAGACACTGACGATGACTGACTGCTTGACCTCAAAGGATGTGTCTTCAACTGGTGATGTCAATGAGGCATGGCTTCGCCAACAATTACTCACTGCTAGGCCTCAGAGATGTGTTTGCCACTGAACCCAAGCTACAGCAGGAAGTGTAAGTACCCGCTGCAGCTACCAACCGGGTATGTTCAGATTTCTTTGTGCAGTCAAGTGGTGAACGTCACCGCCTGCTGCTGACTGCAAGATCAAGGCCCATGTTTTCAATATTTACAGAGGGCTGATTTAAGCACTCGTGACTTGTGGGGATTGGATAATTTGGTAAGGAGTGGCAGAGGGAGCTATTGTGGAGTTAGCTCAAAAGAGAGACTTTATTTCTACTGCACTGTTCATCACCTCAGGACAACTCAAAACACCTTACAGCCAATGAAATACATTTTGAAATACAGTCACTGTCGTAATGTAGGAAACGCAGCAGACAATTTGCACAAAGCAAGATCCCACAATCAGCAAAGTGATAATGACCAGATCACCAGTATTTAGTGATGGTGGTCGACAGATTGGTCAGCACCAGGGAGAACTCGCCTGCTCTTCTTCAAAATAGTTACCTGACATCTTTCATGGCCACCGAGAGGGCAGATGGGACATTGGTTTAATGTCTCACCCGAAAGACAGAGGGCTGAATTTTACCTGCTTGCCGCCATTCTCAGTGGCAGACTTGAAGAAAGGCCACATCTCCGCTGCGGAGCCCCTGCCATATTACGAGCGGGGGCTCATTTAAATGGAGGAAGCGGAACGGCGACCCCCCCATGACGTAGAGGGGGGGCCCCTCCGTCCTCGGCAACAGCGTTTGGTGGCACCGCACAGGCGTCGGCGTCATTTGTATAGGGCTTCAAGCCCCGACAGCTGATGTAAAATTTTAAAGGGACCAGCACTTTAAATTTCAATGAAAACATTAAATTGAACATTAAAGCCCTACTTCCACCCTCCCCCCCGCCCCGCCCAACGATCAAACAATAAATTTATTTCCCTCTCCCACCCGAAAAAACATTTTTGACAATCCCGACCTTTCAACCCCAAACTTTGCCCTCTCTGCCCTTCAACCCCTTCCCACCATCCCCACAGGCAATAAAAAATGTTTCCCCCTCACCCCCACCCCTCCGCCCTGAAAATGTTATTCCTCCCCACCAGTGTCTCGCTTCAGAACTCCGTACGGAGTACCGAAGGTGTGCGAGCTGTGTTTGGCGGCCGTACGTTCGGCATGGGATGGCCGCCACCTGCAGATGAGTTAATTTACATCTTATTATTGTTAATTTAAATATTTAGATGAAGGCCCTGCCACTTGGCGGCGGGGAGGCGTGGGGGTCGTGGGCTGCACCGAGGTCACCCCTGCCGTCAGTAATACGTGGCGGGCCCCACGACATCGGGGTTGCGGAATTTTATGGGCTGCCCCGCCATGACCCACGGCATCAAGGGGGTGGTAAAATTCAGCCCAGCATCTCTGACAAAGCAGCACTCCCTCAGTACTGCACTAGAGTGGGTCTTGTACCCACAACCTTCTGACTCAGAGATTGTGAACAACACTGTATAAATGCAGGTTCTTCGTTATCATTCACATAAACTGGGTCAAGTGGCTCGAAGAGAGGCATGAAGTATGGATCAACTGACTCCAGGATTCCCGATAGAGTCCTCAGAATATATATTAGGAAATGCAAGAGGTCTCTGTTAATAGTCTAAGAGATAAACAGGAGATATATCACTGGGAAAAGGAGGAATGTGGACGTTCCCCCAGCCCAGATGACCTGTTCAGGAAGCTACAATTATGGAGAGGCCAGTGGAAGTGATGTGGAGAACTCAGACATCGATTAAGGACGGATTATCCTCGTTATCTCAAGAACATGTTAATTTCACTGTCAGACTTTCCTCCCTCTCCCCTGCCCGGAGTCACGTTATAGCTGATCATCTTAAATAAAGCAAAGAGGTTGATCTTCCCTCTCCATCAGCACGTTGAAGCAACATACAGGCTCATGACAGCAGCAAATACACCTCAGACCACACAACAGACCTCCAGCTCCCACCATCAATCAACATTAAATTCACAATCAGATCACCATCTCACCCCTGTCTCTCAATGGCCCATTCTGTCCCCATAGTTCTGTATCAATCCCAAACTAATCCCAATGCCCCACTCTCTCTCCATAGCACTGTATCAATCCCAAACTAATCCCACTGCCCCTCTCTCTATAGTCCTGTATCAATCCTAAACTAATCCCACTGCCCCACTCTCTCCCCATAGTCCGGTATCAATCCCAAACTAATCCCACTGCCCCTCTCTCTATAGTCCTGTATCAATCCTAAACTAATCCCACTGCCCCACTCTCTCCCCATAGTCCGGTATCAATCCCAAACTAATCTCACTGACCCACTCTCTCTCCATAGCACTGTATCAATCCCAAACTAATCTCACTGACCCACTCTCTCCCCATAGCTCTGTATCAATCCCAAACTAATCCAACTGACCCATTCTCTCCCCATAGTCCGGTATCAATCCCAAACTAATCTCACTGACCCACTCTCTCCCCATAGCCCGGTATCATCCCAAACTTATCCCACTGCCCCACTCTGTAGTATGATGTGATGTAGGTTGTTTCTAGGTCGATATGTAAATAGATTGTAAGCATCATTACAAAACATGATGTTATGGATTGTACAGAGCCTAGCGTGAGGAGTATTGTAGTGGCAGCTGTAGATGATAAAAGTTTGTAAATAGACTCCAGTTATCTTAACCTACAGATGACTATCTTTATTTGGTACAAAGTGCATAGAAACCCGTATATTATGTTATAGCAGAAGAAATGATAACGTCGGGAAAGAAACATTGAAAACAGAAGATAGAAAAGTCATTGCCCTTACCAGAGACCTTTCAGTGGGTAGCAGGTCTGAACCAAGCCAAGGCGTGGCCAAAATAGATCCGGAGGTTTGGGAAATACCATCTGCATCAGGTTTAGCACAGAGACCAGACAAAGAACAGGTCAGTACATTTTTATACACCATGGGCGAGTGTGCAGATGACATTCTCATACCCAAGGAATTGATGAGAAGCAAATTACTTATGCTAAAGTCATGAAAGCTATTGAAGGGCATTTCAAGATCAGGAAAAATGTCATCGTTGAATGCCCAAAGTTTAATAAGCGCTCCCAGAGAAAAGGGGAAAGCGTTAAACCATTTATTAATGATCCATACAAGATTGCTGAAGATTGCAAGTATGGAAGCTTGCATGAGGAATTGATTCACGATAGAATCGTAGTCAGGGTTATTGACGATGGACTGTCAGATCAACTACAGTCGAGGGAAAACCTGAGTTTACAAAAATCCGTTCAGCTCAGCAGACAGTGGGAGGCTGGAAAATATAACCGACCTGTAATTCAAGGGGACGGGGAGAGTCCGATCCCGAAGACATTAGACTCAGTGGAGCTTGTGAAAAAAATGGAAAGGAATGGCGCCAAGAAGCCAGAAAGACGGGAAAAGCATCCAGAGCCTGCGGCGCTGCATTTCAGTAGATGTGGCTGAGAGAGTCACTGGCGGGAAAATTGCCCAGCCAAGAAGGCGGAATGTTTCCTATTAAAAAGAAAGGGACATTTCCAGTCGATGTGTCACAGCAAGAAGCAAATGCTGCAGCCCAGCAAAGGGACAAATTGCTTAAGCAAGAGAATAAATGAGGTACAAGATGAGCAAATGATTGAAACTACTTTCTTAGGAGAAATACAAGGAGCAAATGAAAATTACTGGACAGCAGAGATCATGGTGGAGAAAATAAAACCAGCTTTTAAGTTAGACACAGTGTTGTGTGATCACTTTAAGAGTGATGTCGCTTTAATATCTCAGTATGCTAATGAGCTAAGTACCAGGACATAGTCATGTGACTACATGCCAGAGTCACTCTGCAACAGTAACACCTAGAAGGTTCTGTAAATAGTTTGCTCTGTACCGTATATAATAGTTAGCTGTAATAAATCTGTTTGATATCTTCAACCAACTGGACTCCACACACCTCATTTATGTTGCATCAGACAACGTAAAGAACTTATTATATGGTGGCAGCTGCGGTGAGAAGACAAAGTCTAAGATTGAAGACCACAGGTAAAACAGCTGTAAAAACTACCCTTCCTACAGCCAAAAGAGAGAAAATTCCACAGAAATACTTGCCCAAGCAGTAGGAAAGAAAAGGAACTTACCTCCAGCTGTAGAAGACAGAGCACAGAACAACAGGCTGCAAGTAAATTGGGTGAGTCATTGTGCCAATGGTCGAGGAATCCCAGTAAAAAAGAAAAAGCTTTGAAGTGCTTAAAATTTTTTTTCCCAAAAGTTCCATGTATAAAACGGGAAAGACCCGACTCCTTTCCCAGGCTGATCAAGGTCAGCACCATTATAGGAGGCACCCGATAGCAAAAAGCGCGGGAATCCTCCGATCACTGCAGAGCCTTCATCCATGAAGCCAAAGCTTAAAAAAAAAATTAAATCACAACAGCATGAAGAAGAGCTTTCATTCACACAGCCACAACTATAAAAATACCATTAAACCACTCAAGCTTGAAGAACATAAACAAACTCTAGCAAAAAAAAGCTATTGAATTGCCTAGTGAACACCTGTATAAACAGACTAGCTTAAATGCTGTAGGCAAGAAAAACACAGAGTACTGCAAAATACCCGCTCCTCTCCATCCAGACAGCTAGTCTAAATAACAGAAGTTTCTTAAAGGGGAAACAGTGCGGAGTCATGGAACAAGTCATAAAGCAAATTTTAAAGCAAAACAACAGCAGAAGTATGGATACTAAATTTCCCAGCATGAACTGGAAAGCCACTGATATCCTTTCTAAGTTCAAACTTTTCAAACAACGAATGCAGTTATGCTTTACAGACCATGTGATTGTCGAACCTGAGAAACAGGCTCTAAAAATACGAACAGAAGTTGGAAATGAAAGATTACACGGAATCAATACCTCTGGCTTATCTGAAGAGGACCATAAAGATCCTGCAAAGAGATGGAAAGTGCTAGAAGATCACTCCAATTAAGAGTGAATTTTAGAATTCACTGCCAGGAATTGATGCCCTATAGGCAATTGCCACAGGAATCAATAGACCAGTTGGTGCCATAGTAAGGGCAAGAAATGTGATATTTCAGAAGCTGAGCTGTCAGACCGAAAAATGGAGGTGATGATTGTATCGACAACCATTGAAGTGTTTCAGACAGACCTCTTGGGGAAAAAGAAAGGTCACAGCATTGATGTGCTTATAGAAAATGGCAGGAGATACAAAGTCATTGTAGCTGGACAACAGCATCTGCAAGCACTGGGTGCAGCCAACAGTATCGGCACGATAACGAGGTTGAAAAGAGCAAGCAGGCTGTGTGGTTTGTCCCACTCACAGCGACGTTGTCCTGCATTTCACAATCTGTGCAGGGCATGTAGTGAAAAAGGACACTGGGCCCGCCAATGCAACAAACCTGGCCCCAAAGACGCAGCCAGAAGTCACAATAGGACAAAAACAAACAGATGACAGGCGCAGCAACAGGGTAATAGCAGCAAGGAGAGCTCCAGAGACATGCACTACACAAAGTCCACAGCGAAACAGACCTGAGATAAGACTCAGAGAGAAGCAATTCTCAGTCAGAACACGTTCCACATTGTGAACCTGACACATCATGCTGATGAAGTCAAACAACTGGGAGCTTTAGCCATTATTAACATCATGTGCCCAAAGAAAGCTGGTAAACATACCCTCAGGATTAAGATTGACACTGGAGCTGGTGCAAATATGCTACCAGTCCGAATCCTGAAGGATATGTACCGGGGTCATTGCAAATCAATGATACAACTGACAACTGCAAAGTTATCTGCATACAATGAGTCACACACCCCTTGCAGTGGCACACTAACAATGCAATGCAGCTATGGTAAGTCGACATGGAAACCACAAATTCTACCTGGTATACACGAGTGGACCAGCAATGGCAGGTCTTCCAGCACGAGGTGTTGTCCACGACCGAGTGTTGTAGACTGGCACATTCCAAGGTCCAGGATACGTGCTGAGGGATGCACTAAAGCTTGGGGCAGCCGCTGCAAAGACTCAATGGGGAAAGACCACTGTGTAAGGTCCTCTCGCCATAGTGAACTGACGGGCTGGACCCATGGGAAACCCCTCGGGCTGTAAACACCAGACATGGGTTTGCTGTAAAATGTACATGGCATGTAAAATGGAATGGAAGGGTTGTGAGGCAACTCACTCCTGTATTGAAGAAAACTGATTTCCTTTCCACTTTCTGGAATGTCAACTTGGTGCTGTTTTGAACTGTTGTGTGATATTTTTTTTTTTACAGATTTTTATGAATAAAGTATATTTTTGGAAAAAAAAAGTGGCAGGACTACCAGCGTGTAAGGGCCTCAACATCGTGACTATCCACAAGGTCACCAAGGCACCCTTGGAAGAGACCAAGGGTACCCGCATTGAGTCAGTCCACAACCTACAACAAATGTACCCGGACAGGTTCAACACCACAGGAGATTTCAAAGGCGATGCCGTACTGCACCTCAGAGAGGATGCAATTCTGTCAATCAACCCTCCCAGAAAGTGCAGCGACACAGACAAGAAAAGCTGAGGCGTGAGTTAGACGATATGGAACACAATGGCATCATCCGTCGTGTGCATCATCACACAGACTGGTGCAGCTCAATTACGTGCGTACTAAGAAAGATGGAGCAATTAGGGTATGTCTAGATCTGAGGCGTATAGACCTCTCTAAAGAGATGCCCCACAAGATTCCAACACTAGAGGAATTGAATCCCACGTTCACAGGAAACAAATTCTCCTCCAAGTTGGATGCTAAACATAGATATTGGTCGGTACACCTAGCTAAGGAATCTCAGGAAGTCACCTCATTCAGAACACCATTTGGAAGATATTGCTTCCAGAGAATACCCTTCGGCTTATCTGTCAGTCAAGATCTGTTTCAGCAGCACATGGTCAGAATTATAGAAAACGTGCCTGAGGTATATGCATTGTCGATGACATTGTGGTAATGGGCAAAACCAAAGAAGAACATGATCGAAATCTTCATTCACTGATGGCAGTAGCTCATCATGAAGGGCTCGTTTTAACAGCAAGACGTGCCAGGTGAATGTAAGTCAGATCAATTCCTTTGGCTCCATCTATTCAGGAATCCGTCCTGACCCAGGCAAAGTCGAAGATGTAAGGCATATGCCTACTCCACAAGATAAGGAAGAGTGCCAGATATGTCTTGGATTTTTCAACTTTTTGACACCATATATTCCAAATTTTTCAGACAAAGCATCATCACTGAAAGAGCTCTTAAAGGAAGACGTACCATTTGACTGGCAGGAGGACCATCAGTACACGTTTGAGTCTCTGAACCAAGCATTGTTAGCAGAAACCTGTACCCTGATCCAAGGAAGAAGACAATCCTGGACCTCAATGCCTCACAGAAAAGGGCTAGGGGCGTGCATCCTGTAGGATGGCAAACCAATTTCATTTGAATCCAAATGTTTATCTTCAGTACAATCCAATTACTCAAACATAGAGCGTGAAACACTTGCTCTGGTGTTTGGGATCACAAGGTTTCACACTTACCTGTTCGATGAGCAGTTCACGTGGAAACTGACCACAAACCACTGGAGATGATCTGGTGCAAACCATTGACAAGCACAACACCTCGACTACAGTGACTTTTAGTGAAGGTACAGGGGTACAACTTTGACGTCTGCTACAAATCGGTTACCAAAATGGTCACCTCGGATAAGCTGACCAGACTTTTAAACCCGAACAAGAATGAAGAAATAAAAACAAGAAATGCTGGAAATACTCAGCAGGTCTGGCAGCATCTGTGCAGAGAGAAGCAGAGTTAATGTTTCAGGTCAGTGACACCAGTTTTGACGAAGTGTCACTGACCTGGTACATTAACTGTGTTTCTCTCTCCACAGATGCTGCCAGACCTGCTGAGTATTTCCAGCATTTCTTGTTTTTATTTCAGATTTCCAGCATCTGCAGTATTTTGCTTTTATCATGAATGAAAAAGTTCTACTGGATCTACAAGTAGACAGCATGGACATTGAGGTGGAAGATGTGCTCAAAATTGATTTATTGCATTTTGCTCAGCACAAAATGTCACCAACTGCAATCAGTAACAGCTAATGACCCATAACTGAAGGCACAGTGGAGAGACATCATAGAAGGTTGGCCGGATAAGGTAAAGGAAGTTCTAGAAACCCTCAGATTGTCATGCAGGCCCTCACCTGTCAAGAATGAGGCACATATATTTTGCCACATGCACTTTAAATTTTAAAATTGTTACTGGGAAGAAAAGAAGGCCTATTATAAGGGGTTGCCAAGCTTCTGGCTGGAAAGATTTTTTTTTCCACACTAGCAGCCAGTGTCGGAACAAAGGAACAGTCCCCGCCCCAATACACAGAAGAGACCTGGTCAAAACAGTCGGTCATGTGACCACTTGCCTGCCAGCTAGGGGAGTTTTCAAGTGGAGAAGCAGTGTTTGAAGACAAAAAGCTGTTTGCTCCTGGACTGGAAAAGACCTCTCTCCTGTCTGCTCTCATCTCATTCTCACCAGCTTCGGAATCCATTGAAGGCATATAAACCCCGAGAGAGAAAAGTCTCCTGCAGTGAACAAGGTTTAAGAAGACTACTGGGCCCCAACGAAAAACAAGGTCGACCTACAAGCAGGGACTACAGCGAGCTGAAGCACAGTAACAAAAACCCCTCTTCAGAGATTGCCTCAAACCTCTCCACTATTTTTCTTCTGCTCTTTTCTGTCTCTATTTGCATGTGCGTATCACGTATGCATGCTAGCTGAGGGCATGGAGTGTATCCGTAGGTGTTAACTGAATTAGAGTTTAAATTTAAGTTTTAATGAATTTCACTTTTCTTCTTTAAACCTAAGAAAGCCTGTTTGTGCTCATTCCTTTACCTTATAATTTGAAAGTGGTGAATAAGGATTCACCAAGGGGGAGCTCAAAACACAGTGTATTTAAAAACAAAACCCTGTTACAGTAAGAACAGGTGACGGCTAAAAGGGACCCCTAGACACCTTTTTCACCTGGTCGTAATAAGATGCTTTTGGCCTTATAGAGATGAGCTCCATATCTCGAGAGGCGTCACCTTCAAGGGAAAATAAGTGATTGTGCCCAAAGCTCTCGGACAGGACATCTTGTCACAACTTCACCTAGGCCATATGGGCAGAGAGTGAACAAGACGACTGGCATGAGACACTATTTATTGGCTAGGGATTAATGGTGACATAGAAAGGTTAGTGAGGATGTGCGAGACATGCCAGAGCCACCAGCCACAACATTGTAAAGAACCTCGACACCCTCATGAGATTCCGTCAGTTCCTTGGTCCAAAATCACCATTGATTTGTTTTCCGTGAATGGAGACGACTTTATCTTAAGCGCTGATTATTTCTCCAATTTCCAATTGTCAGACAGGTAAAAGACACTTCAAGTGCAGTCGTCACAGACACATTGATTGCTATATTTAATCTATTCGGTGCACCTGAAGAAATTATTTCTGACAATGCGTCACAGCAAACCTCTCAGGGATACGTGTGCTAAATGGGGCGTAAATCTCATGATGTCCTCACCACATTACCCTAGATCTAATGGTCTTGCCAAGTGAATGGTTCGCACAGTTAAATCACTTATCCTGAAATATAGGACAACGAAACAAGATCTTCGTGTTGCCATGCTCCACCTCAGAGCTACACCTGTGGATATGGGCTTACCGTCACCAGCAGAGATCATGTTTGACAGACAAGTGCGGACAACTCTGCTAAACCACCATCTTTTCAAGTTCTCTGAGATGCAGGAGACATTGCTCGAAAAGTAGGGGAGAATGAAGATGGTGAGTGACCGACATGCAGGGGCGAGACTAGCTCAGCTACACGTAGGACAAAAGGTCAGGGTCATACACCCTACAATGAGAATATGGTTACCCGCAGAGGTATCCAAAGTATGCAGTGAGACTAGGTCCTACGAGATTACAACAGCTAATGGAGCAGTGTTGAGAAGGAACAGAAGCCAATTAAGAGAAGTGTGTAATATTCCAATTGTGCACAGCGAATTCGAAAGAACACACTCTGACGATGAGGATGTGACGGAACAACCGGACAACAACCAACACATTGACAACACGTTTGCAAACCAAAAACATCCAAGGGTGAAATCCACATCCCCAGAAGGTTATACCATAACCAGATCTGGAAGAGTTGTCAAACCACCGAAACGATATATCGAATTTAAGCTTCTATATGTGTAAATTTTATGATCGTATAACCAATTTTGATGTTATCTAATGTTATGTGTTTTTTAATTGTAACATATGAGACTCATCTTTGGAAAGAAAGGGGAGGTTGTGGGATCGCTTTAAGAGTGATGTCCCTTTAAGATCTTAGTATGCTAATGAGCTAAGTATCAGGATGTAGTCATGTGACTATATGCCCGAGTCACTCTTCAACTGTAGCACCTGGAGGAAGGTTCTGTAAATAGTTTGCTCTGTAATGTTTATAATAGCTGTAATAAATTTGTTTCAGATCTTCATCCAACGCAACCACGCATATCATCAGACAACATAAAGAACTCATTACACACAGGAGCAGCGGTTTCTGTTCTATCAGATGAGGAACCATGACTAAAGAAAGGAAGCTTCAGCATAACAAACAAAAAGCCCTTAAGTGGCCATGAAGTGGCCTTGATTGGCGTGGGGTGGGCAGGCCGTTTATTGTCACTGCCGCCCTGCATAAAGTGGCGGCGGAGGTGGGAGCGGGTCAGGTAGGGCTCCCGGAGCCTCCTGCTTCATTTTACGCCACCCTTGCCACTATCCCACTCTTTTTGGGGGGAGGGGCGTAAAATTCAGTCTGCTGTGTATTATTAAGAATCAGAGTTGCTCATTACTCAGCAGGAAGGCACATATCAACCTGCAGGGTGGAAGAAATTAAGAGACAAGAGAACCAAACGAGAGATTTTAGGGCTGAATTCAAGAAGCTATTTAAGGTAATAAAAGATTTCCCAAAACAAACGAGCATTAACAGAACTGCAAAGACTCATGGGAATGGTGAATCAGGTGGGGAAATTCTTACCAAATTTAGCTATGATAAACGAGCCCTTGCAACAACTGCTAAAGAGCAGTAACATGTGGTACTGGGGAGAAAGACAGAAAAAACATTTTGAGAGAATCAAAAGAGATGTTAACTTCATCAGAGGTGTTAGTGCACTATGATCCAGAGCTAACAACTCTAATAGCAGCGAATGCATTAGCAACAGGATTAGGTGCAGTCTTGTTTCAAGTCCATCAAGACCATTAGTCTTAGTCAAAATCTTTGTCTCCTTGGAGGTAACTTTGCTAGCTCTTTCAAACTGAGCAACATCCTGAGTGGTTTGTGGTCAGTTTCAATCTTGAACGCAAGGCCAATAAGTTTTTTGCATGCCAAAGCTTCCTTATCAATAACTGCATATGTCCAGTTTCAGTTAAAGACTGTGAAGCGAAATAGACAGGTCTGCATCTTTCATTCTTATGGACATGTTTTAACAAGAACCAAGAATTTATTGGCAACAGCTGAGAAATTGAGTGAAATTTGCTTAAAAAGAAAACGAAATTTGTGAAAGAATAAGAGAGTATTGGCAAAATGTTTGGCCACCATATTTGCCACATAACCCAGTTTTAAGGGCGTATCATTAGCAAAGAGGTCAGCTGAGTATTATAAATGATTTGCTAGCCTAAGATGAAATATTGGTCACCACAAGAGCTTTAAGATTGGGTATCTTGGAGAAATGAGACCAAGGTCATTTAAGGATAGCTAAATGTACAGCAAGAGCCAGAAGCTCAGTACGGTGGCCTGGGATATCAAAAGATATCGAAGAAACGGAATCCAGATGTGCTACTACCAGATTAGAGGTGAGAGAGCTACTTACGTCATCTTTGTATTCCATCCAGACCATGGGAGCATCTAGGAATGGATCTCTTTAAGCATAAAAGGAAGATGTTCCTTATTGTCGTTGACTATTACTCAACATGCGTTGAAGTTAAGCTACTACATGGCCAGAATTCAGAAGCTGTGACGAAATCTTTAAGAGAAATCTTTGCTACACACAGCATTCTAGATATTGTGATATCTGACAATGGGTTGCAATTTACAAACAAATGTTTCAAAGAGTTTACTCAAACATATGGATTTGATCATGTCACAGTTCACCAAGGTACCCTCAGGCCAATGGAGAAGCAGAGAAAGGTGCAAGAACTGTGAAGAACCTATTGAAGAAAAACAATAATTTTCAACTGGCACTGTTACGCTATCGATCTACACCACTTCAGAATGGGTTAGCCCCATGTGAATTATTAATGGGAAGAAGGTTGCAGACACAAGGGCGGCACAGTGACGCAGTGGTTAGCACCGCAGCTTCACAGCTCCAGTGACCCAGGTTCAGTTCTGGGTACTGCCTGTGTTGAGTTTGCAAGTTCTCCCTGTGACCGTGTGGGTTTCCGCCGGGTGCTCCGGTTTCCTCCCACAGCCAAAAGACTTGCAGGTTGATAGGTAAATTGGCCATTGTAAATTGCCCCTAGTGTAGGTAGGTGGTAGGAGAATTGAGGGAAGGTGGGGATGTGGTAGTGAATATGGGATTAATGTAGGATTAATATAAATGGGTGGTTGTTGGTCGGCACAGACTCGGTGGGCCGAAGGGCCTGTTTCATGGCTGTATCTCTAAATAAACAACTTCCTATTCTCCCAAGTACACTAAAGCCACAAATTAGTGCAGAAGACTTGGAAAAAGTGAGGGAGTAAGAGGGTAGAGAGCGGTCAATTCAAGCTGAGAATTATGATAGACACTACAGAGTGAAAGATCTGTCAGACATCCAACCTGGAGAATCGGTTTGGGTTAAAGACTAGAATAGATATTGAGAAATGATACAGAAATCACCATATCCAAGATCATTCATTGTCCAGCCCGACCAGGGGATAAGAAGGAACAGAAGATCATTGGTACCAGTTCCACAGAAGAAACAAATGGAAGAAATGCAAGGGAATCAGTCATCAGAGAGAGTTGTTGAACCGGTGATATGACAATCAGCAGACAACCCAGAGGACAACTGAGATAGTGAACTGGAGTCATCGAATAGTTCCACTCAAATATGAAGAGAAAGGGCTAAGAGACTCTAAACCCCAAACATCTTCAAGTGAAAGGAGAACGCGTTGCGGCAAAGTCGTGAAAATGCCATAGCATTACTTAACCTGATGAATGAAGTCAGAGACTTGGGGGAGATGTAGTATAATGTAATGTAGGTTATTGTTAGGTAGATATGTAAATAGACTGTAAGCATCATTACAGATGTGATGTCAATTGCACAGAGCCTTGTGTGAAGAGTATTGTAGTGGCAGCCATAGATGATAGACAGTTGTAAATAAACTCCAGTTACCTTAACCTCGACTACTATCTTTATTCGGTACAATGAGTTTAGTAACCCGGATATTGCACACTATCTCCCCATAGCCCTGTATCAATCCCAAACTAATCCCACAGCTCCTCACTCTCCCAATAGTCCTGAACTAATCCCACTGCTCCACTCTCTCCTAATAGCCCTGTATCAATCCCAAACTAATCCTACTGCCCCACTCTCTCCCAATAGCCCTGTATCAATCCCAAACTAATCCTACTGCCCCACTCTCTCCCAATAGTCCTGTATCAATCTCAAACTAATCCTACTGCCCCACTCTCTCCCAATAGCCCTGTATCAATCCCAAACTAATCTTACTGCCCCACTCTCTCCCAATAGTCCTGTATCAATCTCAAACTAATCCTACTGCCCCACTCTCTCCCAATAGTCCTGTATCAATCCCAAACTAATCCTACTGCCCCACTCTCTCCCAATAGTAGCGACTCTTCGGTGGGTAAGTGAAGGCACCAGGAGCTGTGTTTTAAAAGTTGTACTTACTGTTTTCCTTGTGTTCAAGTTACTTTTGGCGCGGGAGGAACCGGAAGCTGGACGGCAGCAAGGACTCCTGGGTAGGTATTTTCTTTAAAGGTGCGGAGCACTAGTCATCGGGGACTCGATGGTGAGGAGTACCGACAGGCGGTTCTGTGGGAGCAAGCGAGACGCACGGATGGTTTGTTGCCTCCCTGGTGCCAGGGTCCGTGATGTTTGTGATCGCGTCTTCAGGATCCTTAAAGGGGAGGGGGAGCAGCCAGAGGTCGTGGTGCACATTGGCACCAACGACGTAGGAAGGAAGGGTGCACAGATGTTAGAAGTGAGTTTAGGGAGTTAGGCTGGAAGCTGAAAGCTCGGACGGACAGAGTTGTTATCTCTGGTTTGTTGCCGGCGCCACGTGATAGTGAGGCTAGGAATAGGGAGAGAGCACAGCTGAACACGTGGCTGCAGGAATGGTGTAGGAGGGAGGGCTTCCAGTTCTTGGATAATTGGACTGCATTCTGGGGAAGATGGGACCTGTTCAAACAGGACGGGCTGCATCTGAACCAGAGGGGCACCAATATCCTGGGAGGGAGGTTTGCTAGTACTGTTCGGGAGGGTTTAAACTAGTTTGGGAGGGGGATGGGAACCGGACTTGTAGTCCAGGGACCAGTGGGTCCACTCAGAAAGACAAAGAGTGTAGTGAGGTATTGGGGAAGGTAGCACTGTCGCAGAGGACAGATGGGCACGGAGAAGGGTTAAAGTGCGTATACTTCAACGCAAGAAGCATCAGGAATAAGGTGAGTGAATTGAAGGCGTGGATGGGCACTTGGGACTACGATGTTGTGGCCATCACTGAAACGTGGATAGGTGAGGGGGAGGAATGGTTCTTGGAGGTACCTGGTTATAGATGTTTTCATAAGATTAGGAATGGTGGTAAAAGAGGTGGGGGGGTGGCATTGTTAGTTAGAAATAGTGTAACAACTGCTGAAAGAATTTTCGAGGAGGATCTGCCGACTGAGGCACTGTGGGTTGAGGTCAGGAACAGGAAAGGAGCAGTCACCTTGATGGGAGTTTTCTATCGGCCCCCCAATAGCAGCAGGGAGGTGGAAGAGCAGATTGGGAAACAGATTTTGGAAAGGAGCAGAAGTCACAGGGTAGTAATTATGGGGGATTTCAACTTCCCAAATATTGATTGGCAACTCTTTAGATCGAATAGTTTGGATGGGGTAGTGTTTGTGCAGTATGTCCAGGAAGCTTTTCTGACTCAGTATGTAGACTGCCCGACCAGAGGGGAGGCAATATTGGATTTGGTACTAGGTAATGAACCAGGGCAAGTGATAGAGCTGTTGGTGGGCGAGCACTTTGGAGATAGTGATCACAATTCTGTAGCATTCACTGTGGTAATGGAGAGGGATAGGTATGTGCAACAGGGCAAGGTTTACAATTGGGGGAAGGGTAGATATGATGCTGTCAGGCAGGAACTGAGGAGCATAAGTTGGGAGCATATGCTGGCAGGGAAGGGCACGGTCGAAATGTGGAACTTTTTCAAGGAGCAGATAGTAGGGGCCATTGATAAGCATGTCCCTGTCAGACAGGGAAGGGATGGTCATGTGAGGGAACCGTGGTTGACAAGAGAGGTTGAGAGTCTTGTTAGGAAGAAGAAGGATGCGTATATAAGGTTGAGGAAAAAGGGCACAGGCATAGCTCTGGAGGGATACAAGATGGCCAGGAAGGATCTGAAGAAAGGGATTAGGAGAGCTAAGAGAGGGCATGAAAAATGCTTGGCGGGTAGGATAAAAGAAAACCCCAAGGCCTTTTACGCGTATGTCAGAAATATGAGGATGACTAGGGGGACCGTAGGTCCGGTCAAGGACAATAGCGGGAGACTGTGTGTTGAGCCGGAAGAGATAAGTGAGGTTTTGAATGAGTACTTCTCTTCGGTATTTACGAATGAGAAGGGGTGTATTACTGAAGAGGACGGTGTGAAACAGACTGGTAAGCTCGAGGAAGTGCTCGTTAGGAGGGAAGATGTGTTGGGGTTTTTGAATAACTTGAAGATAGACAAGTCTCCCGGGCCTGACGGGGTATATCCAAGGATGTTATGGGAAGCAAGGGATGAAATTGCAGAGCCGCTGGCAATGATCTTTTCATCTTCTCTGTTGACGGGGGTGGTACCAGGTGATTGGAGGGTGGCAAATGTTGTGCCCCTGTTCAAGAAAGGGAATAGGAACAACCCTGGGAATTATAGGCCAGTTAGTCTTACTTCGGTGGTAGGCAAGTTGATGGAAAAGGTGCTGAGGGATAGGATTTCTGAGCATCTGGAAAGACACTGCTTGATTCGGGACAGTCAGCACGGTTTTGTGAGGGGTAGGTCTTGCCTCACAAGCCTGATTGAATTCTTTGAGCAGGTGACCAAGCAAGTGGATGAGGGTAAACCAGTGGATGTGGTGTACATGGATTTTAGTAAGGCATTTGATAAGGTCCCCCATGGTAGACTTATGGAGAAAGTCAGGAGGCATGGGATAGTGGGGAATGTGGCCAGTTGGATTAAGAATTGGCTAACTGATAGAAGGCAGAGAGTGGTCTTAGATGGTAAATACTCAGCCTGGAGCCCAGTTACCAGTGGCGTGCCACAGGGATCAGTTCTGGGTCCTCTCCTGTTTGTGATTTTTATTAACGACTTGGATGAGGAAGTCGAAGGGTGGGTCAGTAAATTTGCAGATGATACAAAGGTTGGTGGAGTTGTGGATACCGAGGAGGGCTATTGTCGTCTGCAAAGGGACTTGGATAGGTTGCAGTGCTGGGCTGAAAAGTGGCAGATGGAGTTTAACCCTGAAAAGTGTGAGGTCGTCCATTTTGGAAGGATAAACACGAATGCAAAATACTGGGTTAACGGTAGGGTTCTTGGGCATGTGGAGGAGCAGAGAGACCTTGGGGTCTATGTGCATAGATCGTTGAAAGTTGCAACTCAAGTGGATAGGGCTGTGAAGAAGGCATATGGGGTGTTAGCGTTCATTAGCAGAGGGATTGAATTTAAGAGCCGTGAGGTGATGATGCAGCTGTACAGGACCTTGGTAAGGCCTCATTTGGAGTACTGTGTGCAGTTCTGGTCGCCTCATTTTAGGAAGGATGTGGAAGCCTTGGAGAGGGTGCAGAGGAGATTTACCAGGATGTTGCCTGGAATGGAGAATAAGTCTTACGAGGAAAGGCTGAACATTCTAGGCCTCTTCTCATTAGAACGGAGAAGGATGAGGGGTGACATGATAGAGGTTTATAAGATGATCAGGGGAATAGATAGGGTAGACAGTCAGAAACTTTTTCCCCGGGTGGAGCAAAGCGTTACAAGGGGTCATAAATTTAAGGTGAAGGGTGGGAGATATAAGGGGGATGTCAGGGGAAGGTTCTTTACCCAGAGAGTGGTCGGGGCATGGAATGCCTTGCCTGGGGAAGTTGTTGAGTCAGAAACTTTAGGGACTTTCAAACGGCTTTTAGATAGGTATATGGATAAAGGAGAATGATGGGGTATAGATTAAATTGTCCTTGACAGAGGACAAAGGATCGGCACAACATCGTGGGCCGAAGGGCCTGTTCTGTGCTGTATTTTCTATGTTCTATGTTCTATGTTTAATAGTCCTGTATCAATCTCAAACTAATCCTACTGCCCCACTCTCTCCCAATAGCCCTGTATCAATCCCAAACTAATCCTACTGCCCCACTCTCTCCCAATAGTCCTGTATCAATCTCAAACTAATCCTACTGCCCCACTCTCTCCCAATAGCCCTGTATCAATCCCAAACTAATCCTACTGCCCCACTCTCTCCCAATAGCCCTGTATCAATCCCAAACTAATCCTACTGCCCCACTCTCTCCCAATAGCCCTGTATCAATCCCAAACTAATCCTACTGCCCCACTCTCTCCCAATAGCCCTGTATCAATCCCAAACTAATCCTACTGCCCCACTCTCTCCCAATAGCCCTGTATCAATCCCAAACTAATCCTACTGCCCCACTCTCTCCCAATAGCCCTGTATCTTCCTCTGTTTCAAATATTTATTCAATCTCATGAACAGATGCAATGGTCTCTGCCTCATCCATTCTTTGTTGCAAAGCATTCCCTGCTCAAACAATCCTCTGTGCAAAGAAATCTCTCCTGACCCATTTCCTCAATCTCTTAGTGACTATTTCATCAAGACAAGAAGGAGAGGGCAATGAGGAACTGGGGTGGAGCTAGGAAAAGAAGGAATGATTTAGACATTGAGGAGACAGAAGGAATGCGGTATGTTGATTGGAGCAGAGATGGTGAGGGAGAGAGACAGTGTGGATGAGGGATGGGGGAAGGTGGCTGTGAACAGGAGCTTGAGTCCGACAGCTTTTAGTCTGTGTGCTGCAAAAGCCAATCCCCAGAGACTCAGATAACCACAAGCCAAGCTCACAGAGCAAACACTGCATTCCCTTCTGATGCATTAATGACACCTTCTTCAATCTGCTTGCTGCCCTCATCCTGTGCATTGAAACAATCAATCACCCGAATAAACATTTTCTGCTATTTGGTAACGGTTCCTTGTGAGCTGCGGAAATAAAACCTGACAAGATATCTTTTTGTTTTCCTGCCTGCTGGTTGCATTATTCCATCGTTATTTTGTGATGGGAATCATTTTCTTCCCCTCCCTCCTTGCATAACAAATTGGCCACAATGTTGACCATTCAATTCTCCTAAAGGCCCAGGTGAGGGATCACGGCTTACAGTAGAGGATTGTTTCTGACAGGTGCCCTTTAACTGGCCATGGCTGATTTGGAGAGGGCAACTCGGTGTGCAGGCACTCCCAGAACATGATGGGAGGTCACGTTGAATTGCCGGCGACTAAGTGTCATCTCCATAATAAGCAGTTCCTGCTGGAGTCATGCACAGGCTGGGTCTCTCCCTCAACCGCTCCGTGTAGCAAAGTTTTACAGGTGTGATAAATGAAGCTTTCCATTTGAACTTCACATTGCTTGTTTGCTTTGTAAAGAAAATAAAGACTTGCATTTATATAGTGCTTTTCACAACCTCAGGATATCCCAAAGCGCTTTACAGCCAATGAAGTACATTTGAAGTGTAGTCACTGTTGTAATGTGGGAAACATGACAGCCAATTTATACACAGCAAGATCCCACAATCAACAATGTGATAATGACCAGATTATCTATCTTTAATGATGTTGTTTGAGGAATAAATATTGTTCAGGACACTAGGACCCTGCTCTTCCACTAGAGCCTCCACGATCCCACAGTCTCTCTGCCTCATCTTCTGTTTGACCCAAAACCTGGTTTATGTGCTGCAGGTTAAGCGGATAATTTAATCACAATGTATTTGAAAATAATCATTCTTGATAGATCAGATTCTTCCCTCCTGCATCACAATGACTTGCTAATGGATTCACATTACCTTAATTGAGAAACCTTTCAGACTAACCTCTCTTTGTACTATGGTTAAACAATCCCAGTGTCTTCAAGGGTCAGCAAAGATGCTCAGAGTACAAGCATCAGATACAATTAAACTCATATATCAAATGAGTTAAGTCAGTGCTCACTGCCACTGAGAAGTCCGACTTATCCAATTGTAAATTACAAGGCCACAGAATGACAGAATATGTACCAGGAAAAAGAAAACCAAAGCTTCCTCATTGAAATCTTATAGAACCTGACAGAGTGCGGACCTGAGAGGAGAAGTCATAAATGCAAACAGAGTGAGAGAGAAGGCCCAGGACAGAGTCCGTGAATCCAAAAACAACAAAGAAAAGGAGCGATGCCAGGTTAGTTGGGCAGTATTATCATTGTCTTTTCCTCAAAGTTAGGGTGGTGAGCTATACTAAGAAATATGGTCAGGAGTCTAATAAATAGAGGCATGGCAGGGCACCTCAGTCCCATTGAATGCCCATCCTGTGCCATATCGGAACTCCAGGACTTGTGTCCTGGCAACCAGCTCTCTTGAGGTGCAAACTGTCTGCCTTGTACAGGCCCTGCCTACCCCAAAACAGGTCCGAGTACCTCAGGAATCTATCAGAATGCCCTCCTTCCTGCACCATCTCTTCAGTTATGCATTCATCTGCTCTATCCTCCTATTTCTATACTCACTAGTGCATGACACCGGGAGTAATTTGGAGATTATTAAGGGGGGAGGGTGAACAGCCAGAGGTCATGCTGCATATCAGTACCAACACCATAGGTAGAGAGGGTGATGAGGTCCTGCAGGCAGATTTTAGGGAGCTAAAATTTAGAGAGCTTGTGTCCTGGCAACCACATGTGCAGAAGGTGTCTTCAGATGGAGGAGCTCGAGCTCTGGGTTTCGGAGTTTGTGCAGCACCTGGTATCACTGCAGTGCATCGGTGAGGGTGAGGGCTATGTCGATAGCACATTTCAGGAGGTAGTTACCCCGCAGCTTATAGGTGTGCAGAAAGAGAGGGAATGGGTGATAACCAGGCTGTCAAGGAGGACCAGGCAAGTAGTGCAGGAGTTGCCTTATTCTCCATCCTCAGCTCTGAATACAGGTGAGAAGGATGGTTCCTCTGGGGAGCACAGCCAGAACAAAGTCCACAGCAGCCTGGGCACAGAGTGGGTAGGAGGAAGGTCAGCAATGGAATAGAGATAGGGGATACAATAATTAGGGGAACAGACATTTCTGTGGTCACAGACATGACTCCAGGATGGCGTGTTGCCTCCCTGGTTCCAGGGTCAAGGATGTCACTGAGCAACATTCTGAGGGGGGAGGGTGAACAGCCAGAGGTCATGGTGCATATCAGTACCAACACCATAGGTAGAGAGGGTGATGAGGTCCTGCAGGCAGATTTTAGGGAGCTAAGAATGAAATGAATAAGCAGACCTCAAAGTTAATAATCTCCAAATTACTCCCAGTGTCATGCACTAGTGAGTATAGAAATAGGAGGATAGAGCAGATGAATGCATAACTGAAGAGATGGTGCAGGAAGGAGGGCATTCTGATAGATTCCTGAGGTACGCGGACCTGTTTTGGGGTAGGCAGGGCCTGTACAAGGCAGACAGTTTGCACCTCAAGAGAGCTGGAACCAATATTGTGGCTGGGAGGTTTGCTAGTCCTCTTGGGAAGGGTTTAAACTAGCTTGGCGTGGGGCTGGGAACCTGAGCAGAGATTCAGAAGGGAGAGAAGCAAACCTGGAAATGGAAGGCAGGAAATCAGTGATCAAGCAGAGAAAACAAAGACTGGAAAGTAGACAACAAAGGAGTTGTTCAGTGATTAGTGGCATATACTAAAATGTGAGGGGTCTAATGAATAAAGCAGATGAGCTGAGGGCACAGATAGACACTTGGAAATATGACATCACAACTATTACTGAAAGGTGGCTTAAAGTAAGTCAGGAATAGAAGCTCAACATTCCTGTTACAGGGTTGCTCAGACAGGATAGAGAGGGGGATAAAAAAGGAAGGAGATTCACAATATTGGTTAAAGAAACAATCACAGCTGTGAGGAAGGATGATATACTGGAAGGATCATTAAACGAGGCTGTGTGGGTTTAATCGAAGAACAAAGGAGGCAATCATACTGCTGGGAGTATACTATAGACACCCAAACAGTCAGAGGGAGTTAGAAGAGCAGATATGGAGGCAAATTGCTGAGAAGTGCAGAAACAATAGGGCAGGAATAGTAGGGAATTTCAAATATCCTAATATTAATTGGGATAAATTCAGTGTAAAATGTACAGAGGTCACAGAATTTTTAAAATGTATTCAGGAGAACTTTTTTTCGCCAGTGTGTAACAAGCCCAACATGAAAGGGGGCAATTCTGGACTTAGTTTTAGGGAATTAAGTAGTGCAGGTGGAAGGGGTATCAATGGGAGAGCATTTTCGTGGTAGTGAACATAATTTAGTTAGATTTAGAGTAGTGATGGAAAAGGATAAAGACAGACCGGGAATAAAAGTTTTAAATTGAGGAAAGGCCAATTTTACCAAGCTGGAATGTAATTTGGCAAAAGTGGACTGGAAGCTGCTACTTGAATCATTGTCAGAACTGTGGGGACAATCAAGGAAGAGATAGAGAGGGTTCTGAAAAAATATGTTCTAATTCAGAAAAAACGTTGGACTTCAAAATCTAGAACCTCCCTTCAGCCCCGCCCCAGATGTCAAAGAGTCTACAGAATAAGATGAGGGATAAGGGGAAACAGGGAAGCATATGTCAGATGCTCAATACTGCAGAAAACCTGGAGGAATACAATCAGTGTAACGGTGAAATTAATAAGGAAATTAGGAAAGCAAAAGAGAGGGCATGAAAAACTATTGCCAAGTAAAATCCAGGAAAATCCAAAGATGTTTTATCAACAGATAAAGAGTAAGAAGGTAACTAAAGAAAGTGTAGAGCTGATTGCAAACCAACACCGTAGCAAACACCAGCAAGAACCAGCACGGCAGCAAATACCATCAAGAACAAGCACATCTTCAAACACCAGCACAGCAGCAAACAACAGCATAGCAAACACCAGCACAGCAGCAAATGCCAGCAAGAACAAGCACATCTTCAAACACCAGCACAGCAGCAACCACCAGCACAGCAGCAAATGCCAGCACAACAGCAAACACCAGCACAGCAGCAAATACCAGCACAGCAGCAAACACCAGCACAGCAGCAAACACCAGCACAGCAGCAAATACCAGCACAGCAGCAAATACCATCAAGAACAAGCACATCTTCAAACACCAGCACAGCAGCAAACACCAGCACAGCAGCAAATACCATCAAGAACAAGCACATCTTCAAACACCAGCACAGCAGCAAACAACAGCATAGCAAACACCAGCACAGCAGCAAATGCCAGCACAGCAGCAAATACCAGCAAGAACAAGCACATCTTCAAACACCAGCACAGCAGCAAACACCAGCACAGCAGCAAATGCCAGCACAGCAGCAAACACCAGCACAGCAGCAAATGCCAGCACAGCAGCAAATGCCAGCACAGCAGCAAATACCATCAAGAACAAGCACATCTTCAAATACCAGCACAGCAGCAAACAACAGCATAGCAAACACCAGCACAGCAGCAAATGCCAGCACAGCAGCAAATACCAGCAAGAACAAGCACATCTTCAAACACCAGCACAGCAGCAAACACCAGCACAGCAGCAAATGCCAGCACAGCAGCAAACACCAGCACAGCAGCAAATGCCAGCACAGCAGCAAACACCAGCACAGCAGCAAATGCCAGCACAGCAGCAAATACCAGCAAGAACAAGCACATCTTCAAACACCAGCACAGCAGCAAACACCAGCACAGCAGCAAATGCCAGCACAGCAGCAAACACCAGCACAGCAGCAAATGCCAGCACAGCAGCAAATACCAGCACAGCAGCAAATGCCAGCACAGCAGCAAATACCATCAAGAACAAGCACATCTTCAAATACCAGCACAGCAGCAAATACCAGCAAGAACAAGCACATCTTCAAACACCAGCACAGCAGCAAATACCAGCATAGCAAGAACCAGCACAGCAGCAAACAACAGCAGAGCAGCATAAACCAGCACACATGTCAAGAGGCTACCAAATGCAGAAGAAGACCCCATTTTGGGATGACAAAACTATGACAAATCATAGTTTGAGTCCACATTTTTGCAAGTGAACAAACAGCACACATTGCAAGAACAACAAAGGAAACCGGCTGAAGGCGGTTCCACAGCATCAAACCACACCAGGAGATTCAGTAAACTACACAGACTGAGATAGACTCTGCAGTGTAACAGAAAACCACACCACTGAACTAGCAACAGTTTGAGGTTCTGTGTACTGGTGGGTCGAGGTGGTGTGGTGGTCAGCTTTCTTAGAAGTCAGGGACAGGTGCAGGGAGCAGGAATGACACAGGCCTTCCACAAAGCTTTTATTTAAACAAGTCGAGCCTGAGATTCTGCTGTCAGCACAAGCACATGCATAAATATGGAGGGGGCACAGGATAGAGACATAGGAACAGGAGGCAGCCCATTCCACCCTTCCTTGAGCCCATTCCTTGAGCCGATTCCACTTTTCAATTAGATCATTGCTGATCTGCATCTTAACTCCATCTGCCCCTTCGTTCCGTAACTCTTAATACATTTACCTAACAAAAATTGAGCAATCTCAGTTTCGAAATTTTCGATTGACTCCCAGCCGCAAGAAGTTTTGGGGAAGAGTGCAATATAAGTATGAGGTGGTGCATTTTGATGGGAAGAATAGGAGGACCCAAACTGCTTGGAAAATAAGAGTCGAGTTGAAGAGCAAAGGGATCTGGAGGAGAGATACACAAATCACTAAATATAACGATCCAGTTAACAAGACCATAAAAAAGGCAAACAAAGCATTCTGAGAGGGACTAAAGTGAAAAGCAGACAAATTATGTTAAACTTGTATCAAATCTTGGTTAGACCGCGCTTGGAGGACTATGAACAGTTCTAGTCTCCATATTATAAAAAGGATCTAAAGGAACTGGATAAAGTACAAACAAGATTTATTAAAATGATACCAGAATTGAGAGGTTATAACTATTTGGAAAGTTTGAACACGTTGGGGTCTTTTCCTTCAAAAAAAAGGCTGAGGGGTGATAGAGGTCTTTAAGATTATGATAAATTTCAATAGGGTAGATATAAAAAAGGTGCTACCAGCTGTGGGAACTCCAAAGTATAAGTAATCAATATAAGATAGTTGTTAATCAATCCAATTAAAGTTAAAGACTTATTTACGTAGAGAGTGATAACAATGTGGAACTCGCTCCCCCATGGTGAATAGATGCATTTGAAGGGAAGCTAGATAAACACAGGAGAGAGAAAGGATATGTTGATTGGGTGAGATGAACCAGGATGGGCGGAGGCTAATGCTGAGGATAAATTCCGGAATAGACCAGATGGGCCGAGTGGCTGTACACGGAATGTAAATTCCACCGTGATATTTTGAGAATTTGAAAGCAAAAACATGAAAATCAGGTTTAAGACAGCCACATGGTTAAAGAAAAATATAAATAAATTTTCAAAAAAATTAAAATGGCAGTCACGTTCTGAAATTGTTGAACACAATATTGAGTCCAGAATGCTGTCGAGTGCCTAATCGGAAGATGAGGGGCTGTTCCTTCACCTTATGTTGAGCTTCATTGGAACACTATAGCAGGCCAAGGACAGAAATGTGGGCCTGAGAGCAGGGGGGTGAATTAAGATGACAGGCGACCGGAAGCTTGGGGTCATGCTTGCGAACTGAGGGGAGGTGTTATGCAAAGTGGTCACCTAATTTGGGTTTGGTCTTCCCAATGCAGAGAATACCTTGGGCAGAGCTGTTCATTATTCACACTCTCTCTGGACTCATGCTTTGTCTTTTACTGCAACTATTAGAGTCATAGAGTTAAACAGCACAGAAACAAGCCCTTCAGCCCATCGTGTCTGTGCTGGCTGTCAAGCACCTAACTATTCGAGTCCCATTTTCCAGCACTTGGCCCATAACCTCGTATGCTATGGCATTTCAAGTGCTCATCTAAATACTTCTTAAATGTTGTGAGGGTTCCTGCCTCTACCACCCCTTCAGGCAGTGTGTTCCAGATTCCAACCACCCTCTGGGTGAAATTTTTTTTCCCTCAAATCCCCTCTAAACCTCCTGCCCCTTACCTTAAATCTATGCCCCCTGGTTATTGACCCCTCCGCTAAGGAAAAAGTCTCATCCTATCTAACCTATCACTGCCCCTCATAATTTTGTATACCTCAATCATGTCCTTCCTCAGCCTTCGCTGCTCTAAGGAAAACAACCCTAGCCTTTTCAGTGTCTCTTCATAGCTGAAATGCTCCCTTTGTCTTCTGTTCTGTGACATCTCTGTCGTTAATCTCTCTTCCCCTTTGCCCTTTTGTTCTTCTCCCCCCCTCCCCCCTTTCACTTGCTCAAAACCTATTACATTTCTAACTTTTCTCAGTTCTGGTGAAAGGTCACAGACCTGAAACATTAACTCTGTTTCTCTCTCCACAGATGCTGCCAGACCAGCTGAGTATTTCCAGCACTTTCTGGTTTTATTTTATACACTTTCTCTGAACCCTCACTATATCTTCCTTGAATGCCTCCCACTGATCTGGCACTGATTTACCTTCAAGCAGCTGTTTCCAGTCCACTTTAGCTAAATTATATCTCAGCTTAGTAAAATTATCTTTTCTCCCACTTTTATTCCTGGGCTATCTTTTGTCTTTTCTATAACTCCCCTAAATCTAACTGAATTATGATCACTTCCATCAAAATGCTCACCAACTGATACCCCTTCCACCTGCCCAGCTTCATTGGCTGAAACAAAGTCCCAGACCGCCCCCTCTCTTGTTGGGCTTGCTACGTACTGGTTAAAAAAGTTCTCCTGAATGCATTTTAAGAATTCTGCTCCCTCTGTGCCTTTCACATTAATTCTATTCCAGTTAATATGAGGGTAGTTGAAATCTCTCACTATTAATGCCCTGTTGGGCTGGATTTTTTACTCCCCCCCATGGTGAAGTTGGAGGTGGGGATAGCATTTAATTAGGTGGGATGGTGGCTGGTGAGGACCCCGTCACTGTCCCACTCCCACCCCAAATAAGTCCATGGCAGGAAGGCCCATGGACGGCCTTCCTGCTCCGCCACCAACTGAGGTCCCTAAGTGGGAAATTACTGCCCAATTAAGGGCCTCATCCTGTCACCAGGCCTGTCACCATGCGGGGAGCACAACATGCAAACCAGTGCGGGTTGCTTGCTGGCTCCCAGGGTGGGGCGGAGGGGGTGTCCCTCGTTCAAAGGCACTTAGTGCCTGATCAAGGAACCCCGGCATCAGGAAAGGGGGCCTGCTGAGAGCCAACCCCTGCCCTTGCTGCTGACCACACTACACTTCCCTCCCCATGGCCCCCTCCCTGCAAAATTCCTCCTGCCATGACTTACCTGTGGCCTGGGTTCCTCTGCGATCCTAGGCCTCAGCTGGGTGCATTGCTGGCAGTAGCCGCTACCTCTGTGGTGACACTGGTCAGTAAAAGAGCTGCCAATCTCTGATTGGCCGACCGTTCTAAGAGGGCAAGACTTCTGTCGCCAAGGTCCTTAATGCCAGGGATGGCCCACTGCTGCCCTGTTAAGTGCCTGATTGGCACATAATGTGGCAGGCCTTCCCGAAAAGACTTGGTGTAGAGCACTCACCAGCTCTTCAGCCGGTGGCCGAGACCTATATTAAATACCCCCTATTGTTTTTGAACTTCTCAGAGATTTTCCTCCATATTTTCTCTTCTATCTCCGTCTGACGGTTTGTGATTGCCCTTTTTTTTGTCTTTCTGTTCAAACCACATGGCCACATGGCCGTGTAAAATTAAAGTGCATGGGATTGGAGGTAGTGTATTGCAATGGATAGACAATTGGTTGGCAGACAGGAAACAAAGAGTAGGGATAAATAGGTCTTTTTCCGAATGGCAGGCAGTGACTAGTGGGGTACCGCAGGGATCGGTGCTAGGACCCCAGCTATTCACAATATATATTAATGATTTAGATGAGGGAACTAAATGTAATATCTCCAAATTTGCAGATGACACAAATTGGGTGGGAGGGTGAGTTGTGAGGAGGATGCAGAGAGGCTTCAGGGTGATTTGGACAAGTTGAGTGAGTGGGCAAATGCATAGCAGATGCAGTATAATGTGGATAAATGCGAGGTTATCCACTTTGGTCGCAAAAACAGGAAGGCAGATTATGATCTGAACGACTATAAACTGAGAGAGGGAATATGCAGCGAGACCTGGGTGTTCTCGTACACCAGTCGCTGAAGGTAAGCATGCAGGTACAGCAGGCGGTAAAAAAGGCAAATGGTATGTTGGCCTTCATAGCGAGAGGCTTCGAGTACAGAAGCAGGGATGTCTTGCTGCAATTATACAGGGCCTTGGTGAGGCCACACCTGGAATATTGTGTGCAGTTTTGGTCTCTTTATCTGAGGAAGGATGTTCTTGCTATAGAGGGAGTGCAGCGAAGGTTTACCAGACTGATTCCTGGGATGGTGGGACTGACGTATGAGGAGGGATTGAGTCGGTTAGGATTATATTCGCTGGAGTTCGGAAGAGTGAGGGGGGAATGTCATAGAAACCTATAAAATTGTAACAGGACTTGACAGGGTAGATGCAGGAAGGATGTTCCCGATGGTGGGGGAGTCCAGAACCAGGGGTCATAGTCTAAGGATACTGTGATGATGAGAAATCTCTTCACCCAGAGAGTGGTGAGCCTGTGGAATTCACTACCACAGAAAGCAGTTGAGGCCAAAACATTGTATGTTTTCAAGAAGGAAATAGATATAGCTCTTGGGTTTAAAGGGACCAAAGGATATGGGGCGAAAGCGGGAACAGGTTACTGAGTTGGATGATCAGCCATGATCATAATGAATGGCGGAGCAGGCTCGAAGGGCCGAATGGCCTACTCCTGCTCCTAGTTTCTATGTTTCTATGTTCCTATGTTATCCTTCCACCATATCATCCTTCCTCAGCTACAATTGTTTGTTGAATCAATATTGTGATCCCCTCCTTTTTTTTAAAGCCCCTCTCTATCTCATCTGAAAACTCTGTAAGCAGGGATGTTGAGCTGTTATTCCTGCCCTTCTTTCAGCCATGTCTCAGTAATAGCTATAATACTCCCATGTGTCAATCCATGCTCTAAGCACATCTGCCTTATTCCCTAGACATCTTGTATTGAAGTACATACCGTTCAGCACTGCTTGTTGTTTATTTCCTAGCCTTTGTTTCCCCTGCCTTCCAAACATGCTTACTTTTCTTCTCTCCCTTCTGAATCTACTCTTGGGTTCCCATCCCCCTGCCAAGCTAATTTAAACATTCCCCAACAGCGCTAGCAAGCCCCCTGGGAGAATATTGATCCTGGCCCTTTGAGGTGCAACCCTTCCGGCTTGTACAGGTCCCATCTCCCCCAGAAACAGTGCCAATGCCTTAGGATTCTAAAGCTCTCTTTCTCCTGCATCAGCTCTCCTGCCTGGCTCTGTCTTCCTATTTCTGTCCTCACCAGTGTGTGGCATTGGGAGTAATCCGGAGATTACAGCCTTTGAGATCCTGCTTTTCAATCTCTCTTCTAACTCCCTAAACTCTGTCTTCAGGAACTGATCCCTCCTTCTGCCTATGTCATTAGTGCCAATATGGACCACGACCTCTGGTTGTTCACCCTCCCCCCTCAGAATGTCCTGCAGCCGCTCAGTGACATCCTCAACCCTGACACCAGGGATGCAACATACCATCCTGGAATCACGTCTGCAGCCACAGAAGCACCAGTCCGTTCCCCTCGCTATCTATTCCCCTATCACTGTTGCTCTTTCACTCTTCTTCCTCCACCCGTGTGCAGCTGAGCCACCCTTTTCTTTATTCTTTCATGGGATGTGGGTGTTGGTGGCAAGGGCAGCATTTTTGCCCATCCCTAATTGCCCTTGAGAAGGTGGTGGTGAGCTGCCTTCTTGAACTGCTACAGTCCATCTGGTGTAGGTACACCCACAGTGCTGTTAGGAAGGGAGTTCCAGGATTTTGACCCAGTGACAGTGAAGGAACAGTCATGATAGTGTGTGGCTTTGAGGGGAACTGGCAGGTGGTGATGTTCCCATGCGACTGCTGCCTTTGTCATGCTAGGTAGAAGAGATCGCAGGTTTGGAAAGTGCTGGAGAAGGAGCCTTGGTGAGTTGCTGCAGTGCATCTTATAGATGGTACACATTGCTGCCACTGTGCATCAGTGGTGGAGGGAGTGAATGTTGAAGGCTGTGGTGGGGTGCCAATCAAGCGGGCTGCTTTGTCCTGGATGGTGTCGAGCTTATTAAGTGTTGTTGGTTCTGCACTCATCCAGGCAAGTGGAGATTATTCCATCACCCTCCTGACTTGTACTTTATAGATGGGGGACAGGCTTTGGGGAGTCAGGAGGTGAGTTATTCACCTCAGAATTCCCAGTCTCTGACCTGCTGTTATGGCCACAGCATTTAGCTGGCCGGTCCAGTTCAGTTTCTGATCAATGGTAACTCCCAGGATGTTGATGGTGGGGGAATTCAGTGATGGTAATGCCATTGAATGTCAAGGGGAGATAGTTAGAGTCTCTCTTGATGGAGATGACCATTACCTGACACTTTTGTGGCACCAATGTTACTTGGCCCTTATCAGCCCAAGTCTGAATGTTGTACAGGTCTCACTGCACATGGACACAGACTGCTTCAGTATCTGAGGTGCCGTAGACTTGTCGCTGTCTGCACTCCCCAGAGGAGCCATCACTCACCAGTATTCGGAACTGAATACTGGTTGGAAAGTACGATGAACTCATGGGATCACTGCCCTGCCTTCCTGGTCTCTCTTCATCCTTCTGGCAGTTACCCATTCCCTCTCTGCCAGCACATTTCTGGAGGTAGGGTGACTCCAGCCATAGTTCAAGTTCCGAAACCAGGAGCTCGAGCTGCTCTAGCTAGCGACACTTCCTGCTGCACATGTGGTCGTCCAGGCCACAAAAAGCATCCAGGATTTCCCACATGGCACTGGCTGTGCATTCCACATGACTGAGGTTCCCTGCCAGGACTTTACTTTCTAGACTATTATCTGGAAACACTTACCAGCTACACACTAGGTCTCGCAGTCTCCTGCCCCATCACTTGGACCATTCCTTGTCTTGTAAAGGATCAGAACAGCACTTCATCCTGCACTGTGCCAAATTCCCTCACTCACTAAATGTCGAAGTTGTACTCCGTTGATCTGGAATTCGTGCTACTTACTTTGTGCATATGCAAAAGCCTCCTCTATTTATACTAACAAAAATTCAAAGACCTGAGTCAGCTCCTGCTGACCAGGTAACCAGTTTTAAATAGCCACCTAATTAACTAACTGTGCAGCTGCCTCTGGCAGGCAGCTTGTTTACCATTGACTAAGACTGTGAGGATGAGGAGGTTTTCCCTCCTGTTGATTCTCTCACCACCTGCTGCAGGCCCAGTTTGGCAGATATGTCCTTCAGGATTTGGCTGGCTTGGTCAGTAGTGGTGCTACTGAGCCACTTGACAAATCCCCAGGTCCAGATGTTTTCCATCCCATGGTTTTAATGGAAGTGGACAAGAACATTGCAGATGCCCTAACTATAATCTTCCAAAGTTCTCGTGATTCAGGAATCATTCCTTTAGATTGGAAAATTGCACGTCACTCTGCCATTTAAGAAAGATGAGAGAGGAAAATCAGCGAATTATAGACTAGTTGGCCTAACATAGATATAGAAAATAGGAGCAGGAGTAGGCCATTTGGCCCTTCGACCCTGCTCCGTCATTCATTATAATCATGGCTGATCATCCAACTCAGTAGCCTGTTCCCACTTTCGCCCCATACTCTTTGATCCCTTACGACCCAAGAGCTATATCTAACTCCTTTTTGAAAACATTCAATGTTTTGGCTTCAACTGCTTTCTGTGGTAGCAAATTCCACAGGCTCCCCACTCTCTGGGTGAAGAAATTTCTCCTCATCACAGTCCTGAAAGGTCTACCCCGTATCCTTAGACTATGACCCCTGGTTTTGGACTCCCCCACCATTGGGAACATCCTTCCTGCATCTACCCTGTCAAGTCCTATTAGAATTTTATAGGTTTCTATGACATTCCCCCCTCACTCTTCTGAACTCCAGCAAATATAATCCTAACTGACTCAATCTCTCCTCATATGTCAGTCCCACCATCCCAGGAATCAGTCTGGTAAACCTTCGCTGCACTCCCTCTATAGTAAGAACATCCTTCCTCAGATAAGGAGACCAAAACTGCACACAACATTCCAGGTGTGGCCTCACCAAGGCCTTGTATAATTGCAGCAAGACATCCCTGCTCCTGTACTCGGATCCTCTCACTATGAAGGCCAACATACCATTTGCCTTTTTTACCGCCTGTTGGACCTGCATGCTTACCTTTAGCAACTGGTGTAGGAGAACATTCAGGTCTCGCTGCATATTCCCCCCTCTCTCAGTTTATAGCCATTCATATAATAACTGTCTTCCTGTTTTTGGTAACAAAGTGGATAACCTCACATTTATCCATGTTATACTGCATCTGCCATGCATTAGCCCATTCACTCAACTTGTCCAAATCACCCTGAAGCCTCTCTGCATCCTCCTCACAACTCACCCTCCCACCCAGTTTTGTGTCATCTGCGAATTTGGAGATATTACATTTAGTTCCCTCATCTAAATCATTAATATATATTGTGAATAGCTGGGGTCCTAGCACCGATCCCTGCGGTACCCCACTAGTCACTGCCTGTCATTCGGAAAAAGACCCACTTATCCCTACTCTTTGTTTCCTGTCCGCCAACCAATTTTCTATCCATCACAATACACTATCCCCAGTCCCATGCACTTTAATTTTACACGCTAATCTCTTATGTGGGACTTTGTCAAAAGCCTTCTGAATGTCCAAATAAAACACATCCACTGACTCCCCCTCATCAACTCTACTAGTTACATTCTCAAAAAATTCTAGTAGATTTGTCAAGCATGATTTCCCTTTTGTAAATCCATGCTGACTCTGCCCGATTCTACCACTGTTCTCCAAGTGCTCTGCTATAAAATCTTTGATAATGGACTCTAGAATTTTCCCCACTACCGACGTCAGGCTGACTGGTCTATAATTCCCTGCTTTCTCTCTACCTCCCTTTTTAAATAGTGGGGTTACATTAGCTACCCTCCAATCTGTAGGAACTGTTCCAGAATCTATAGAATCTTGAAAGATGACCACCAATGCATCCACTATTTCTAGGGCCACTTCCTTAAGTACTCTGGGATGTAGATTATCAGGCCCTGGTGATTTATCGACCTTCAATCCCATCAACTTCCCCAACACCATTTCTCTACTAATACTAATTTCTTTCAGTTCCTCTCTCTCACTAAGCCCTGTGGTCCCCAACATTTCTGGTATGATATTTGTGTCCTCCTTTGTGAAGACAGAACCAAAGTATGGATTTAGTTGGTCAGCCATGTCTTTATTCCCCATAATAAATTCCCCTGTTTCTGACTGTAAGGGACTTACATTTGTCTTCATTAATCTTTTTCTCTTCACATACCTATAGAAATTTTTATAGTCAGTTTTTATGTTCCCTTCAAGCTTACTCTCGTACTCTATTTTCCCCTTCTTAATCAATCCCTTGGTCCTCCTTTGTTGAATTCTAAACTGCTCCCAATCCTCAGGTCTGTTGTTTTTCCTGGCAAATTTATATGCCTCTTCCTTGGATCTAATGCTGTCTCTAATTTCCCTTGTAAGCCATGGTTTGGCTACCTTCCCCATTTTACTTTTGTTGACAACAACATCTGTTGTCAGGAAATTACTTGAGTCTATAATTCAGGGTGGGGTGACTTGAAAAACTTCAGCTGATCGGAAAGAGTCAGCACGGATTTGTAAAGGGTAGGTCATACCTGATGAATCTGATTGAATGTTTTGAAGAGGTGACTAACATAGTGGATAGGGGAATGTCTATGTTATGTTATTTATATGGACTTGCAGAATGCATTTGTGGCACAGTGGCGCAGTGGTTAGCACCACAGCTTCACAGCTCCAGGGACCCGGGTTTGATTCTGGGTACTGCCTGTGCGGAGTTTGCAAGTTCTCCCTGTGACCGCGTGGGTTTTCACCCGGTGCTCCGGTTTCCTCCCACCGCCAAAGATTTGCAGGTGCTAGGTAAATTGGCTGTTGTAAATTGCCCCTAGTGTAGGTAGGTGGTAAGGAATATGGGATTACTGTAAGATTATTATAAATGGGTGGTTGTTGGTCGGCACAGACTTAGTGGGCCAAAGGACCTGTTTCAGTGCTGTATCTTTAAATAAATAAATAAAAGTTCCTTATAAGAGGCTGTTGGCTAAAGTTGAAGCTCACAGAATTGAAGGCAAATTATTCACCTGGTTTGGAAATTGGCTGAGCGGCAGGAGACAGAGTAGAGATAATGGGCAGGGTGTGACTGGTGGTTGTCTCGCAAGGATCTGTGTTGTGGCCTCAACTATTCACCATATTTACTAATAACTGAGATTATGGGATAGAAATCCAAATGGACGTCATTGTAAGCAGTGTAAATGGAAACATAAAATTACAAAGAGATATTGATAGATTAAGTGAATGGACAAAACTGTGACAAATGGATTTTATTGTAGGCAAATGTGAGGTCATCAAATTTAGACCTAAAGGGTATAGAACTGTGCACTTTCTAAATTGGTGACAAGTTGGAAATGGTGGAGGTCCAAAGAGACTTGGGGATCCAGGTAAATAGATCATTAAAATGTCATGAACAGGTACAGAAAACAATCAAAAACTTTAATGGAATACTGCACTCTATAGCTGTGATCAGATTTGACCATCACCTCTTAGGAAGAATGCATTGGCCTTGGAGGGAGAACAGTGCAGATTGATACCTGGACTCCAAGAGGGTTCAGTTACTAGGATAGATTACACAAAATCGTATTGTATTTACTGGAATTTGAAAGGTTAATGGGTAATTTGATCAAAGTTCTCAAGCTATTAAGAGGAACAGATGAGGTAGAGAGAAACTATTCCTGCTCTTTATCCCCAGGACTGGGGGAATTGTTTAAAAATTAGATTCAGACCTTTCGGGAGTGAAATTAAGAAACAGTTCTGGACACAAAGGGTAGTAGACGTTTGTAAACTCTCTTCCGCAAATGGCAATTGATGCTGGATCAGTTGTAAACTTTCAATCTGAGATTGATAGATATTTGTTAACCAAAGTATTGAGGGATATGAGGCAAATGTGGGTATATAGAGTTAGATCGCAGATCAGCCATGATCTCATTGAATGGCAGAACAGACTCAGTGGCATAAATGGCCTCCTCCTCTTCCTTTGTTCCTATGAAGGGCAGCATGAAGTAGTATTTAGTAAGAGGTTTCCTTGCCCATGTTTGACCTGATGCCATGTGACTACATAGGATCCAGAGTCAATGGGCTGAATTTTACAGACCCCCGACATCAGGGGTCATGGCGGGGGTGGGGATGGGGGAGGGGGGTGGGGGTGGGCTGGAAAATGCCTCAGGAGAGGCCCGCAATGGGCCTTGATACCGGGAAGGCCCGGCCTGATATTGCCAGCAGCAGCAAGGCCTTGTGGCGGCCCCCCTGCGGCTTGACAACGGGATCCAAATTTAAATATTTAAATAAATTTAAACAATCAAATTAATCAGACCTGCATCTCCACCTTCCGTCCCACTGCGATATTGTGTCAGTGGCTGGCACTCCAGCGCCTTTGGATCCCCGGACAGGGATCTGAGGTGGAAAACTGCTGGGGATTGGGGGAGCAGGTAAGATTTTCAGTGTGGTGGTGGGGATTGGGGGTGGTGTGGGTGGGGAGCGGCATCAGAGTCCTTTCATTGGTGTAGGGGATGCTGGGAAGGGGTAAAGTTTAAAGTTTATGAACTTTGGGGGGTGAAGGTCAGGTGCACAAGGTAGGTTTTCTGGGGGGTGGGGGAGAGGGCAAGGAATTACTAGTCCAGTAACATAATCACTTTGTTACCATAGTGAATCTTTGGAATTCTCTACCCCAGAGGGTTGTGGATGCTCCACCATTGAGTATATTCAAGGCTGGGATAGACAAATTTTTGGTCCCTCAGGGAATCAAGGGATATGTGGAGTGGGTGAGAAAGTGGAGTTGAGACAGATCAGCCATGATCGTATTGAATGATAGAGCAGGTTCAAGGGCCCAAATAATCTACACTGGCTCTTATTTCTTATATTTTTAAGTACCATACCCATTGTACCCTCTCTCTGTCCTAGTGTTGTACATTCCCTCTCTCTCAGTGCTCTACCATCTCTGATCCAATGTTGCACCTTGTCTCTTTATCCCAGTTTACTCTCTGTCCCAGTGTTTCCCCCTGTCTCTCTGTCTTAATGTTGTATCCTGTCTCTCTGTCCCAGTGTTGCACTCTCCCTTTATCTCAGTGTTAGGACATAAGAACATAAAAAATAGGAGCAGGAGTAGGCTATACGGCCCCTCGAGCCTGCTCTGCCATTCAATAAAATCATGGCTCATCTGATTGTGGCCTTACCTCCATTTTCCTGCCAGCCCCTCATAACCCTTGACTCCTCTATAGTTCAAGAATTTGTCTATTTCGGCCTTGAATATATTCAATGACCCAGCCTCTGCTGCTCTCTGGGGAAGAGAATTCCAAAGATTAACGATCCTCTGAGAGAAGAGATTCCTCCTCATCTCTGTCTTAAATGAGCGATCCCTTATTCTGAAACTATGCCCAGTAGTTCCACGTCCCCTACAAAGGGAAACATCAGCCTGGATTTTATTTCAGCGATGAGCCGTAAGGTACGGGGGGCAACCCCATCTCGACGCTTTATCAGACCCCCCCAGCTGAATTCAATAGCAGGCGGGTAAATAACTGCCCGCTGTTGGGGATTTGGTCCCCTTTAAGGAACAAGATCCTACCCAAGAGCTATTGGCCAATCAGAGAACCAGCAGCTCAGCAGTCCCAGCAGCATCACCGGGAGCAGGACTACAGGAGGTGTGGGACCAGGAGCAGCATTAGAGGCCCAGACTGCTCAGAAGTGGGGCAGACTCACCAGGGACAGTCAGGCAGGCTCCAACGAGGGGTGGGGGAGGGTGGTCATTGAGGGCAGGGCGGGATGTTGGCACAGGGATTATTTTTGCCATCGGGGGCTTCCATGGGCCACAGGTGCCCCAAGCAGGAGGCGCCACCCCCACCCCCACCTTGCCCCAGCCTGCAGGGACGCTGTCTGGTGTCACCGAATGGCCTCCCCACATGGCAGAGGGCACCCCTACCTCTGGTAAATTGCCAGTGGTGGTGGAAAGAGGCCCTTAGGCCAAAGGAAGTTAAAGATCGTATTAGATCAAAGGGAGAGGTTTATAAAGTTGCCAAAATAAGTCATAAACTGGAGGATTGAGAGAATTTTAGAATCCAGCAAAAGAGGACCATGAATTTGAGAAAGAGAGAAAAATATATGAATGTAAGCCAGCAAGAAATATAAATATGGATTGTAAAAAGGAAAAAATTAGCAAAGACAAATGTGGGTCCATTACAGGCAGAGACAGGAGAATTTATAATGGGAAATAGAGCAATGGCAGAGAAGCTAAATAATTGCTTTGTGTCTGTTTTCACGGAGGAAGATACAAGAAGTCTCCCTGAAATAATTGAGATCCAAGGGTCTAGTGAGAATGAGGAATGAAAGAAATTAGGATTAGTTAAAAAAGTAGCATTGGAGAAATTAATGGAACTACAAGTTGACAAATCCCCGGGACCCGATGATCTTCACCCTCGAGTGTTGAAAGAGATGGCTACCGAGATACTGGATGCATTAGTGATCGTCTTTCAAAATTCCATAAATTCTGCAATGGTGCCTGCAGATTGGAAGATAGCAAATGTAATCCTACTGTTTAAGAAAGGATGGAGAGAGAAAATGGGCATCTACAGACCTGTTAGCCTGACATCGGAAATAGAGAAAATACTAGATTAGGAACATAGGACTTCGGAGCATAGGAGCACGAGTAGGTCATTCAGCCCATCGAGCCTGCTCCGCCATTCAATACGATCATGGCTGATCATCCACTTCAATGCCTTTTCCCCACACTATCCCCATATCCTCTTATGTCATTTGTATTTAGAAATCTGTCAATCTCTACTTTAAACATACTCAATGACTGAGCTTCCACAGCCCTCTGAGGTAGAGAATTCCAAACAACTCTCTGACTAAAGACATTTCTCCTCATCTTGGTCCTAAGTGGCTTCCCCCTTATTTTGAAGTTGTGTCCCCAACCAGGGGAAACATCTTATCTGCATCTACCCTGTCTATCCCTTTAAGGATTTTGTAGGTTTCAATGAGATCACCTCTCATTCTTCGAAATTCTAGAGAATACAGTCCCACCATCCCAGGAACAAGTCTCATGAACCTTTGTTGCACTCACTCTATGGCAATAATGTCCTTCCTAAGGTAAGGGGACCAAAACTGCACACAGTACTCCAGGTGCAGTCTAACCAAGCTTCTATACAATTGAAGCAAGACTTCACTACTCCAGTACTCAAATCCTCTTGCGATAAAGGCTAACATACCATTAGCCTTCCTAATTGCTTGCTGCACCCTACATGTTAGCTTTCAGTGACTTATTGACGAGGACACCCAGGTCCCTTTGTACATCGACACTTTCTAATCTCTCACCATTTAAGAAATACTCTGCACATCTATTCCTCCAACCAAATTAGATAACCTCACATTTTTCCATATTATATTCCATCTGCCATGTTTTTGCTTGTCCAAATCTCCTTGAAGCCGCTTTGCATCTTCCTCACAACACATTTTCCCACCTGGTTTTGTGTCATCCGCGAACCTGGAAATATTACATTTAGTCCCCACATCCAAATCATTGATATATATTGTGAACAGCTGGGGCCCAAGTACTGATCCTTGCTGTATCCCGCTAGTCACAGCCTGCCAATGCGAGAATGACCTGTTTATTCCTACTCTCTGTTTTCTGCCTGTTAACCAATCCTTAATCCATGCCAGTGTATTACCTCCTTTCCCATGTGCTTTAATTTTGCTAACCAACCTCCTGTGGGGGACTTTATCAAAAGCCTTCTGAAAATCCAAGCATACCACGTCCACCGACTCCTCTTTATCAATTCTGTTCGTAACATCCTCAAAAAACTCCAACAGGTTCATCAAACATGATTTCCCATTCATAAATCCATGTTGACCGTGCCCAATCAGATCATCATTATCCACGTGTACATTTATCACATCCTTTAGAATAGATTCTAGCATTTTCCCTACGACTGATGTAAGGTCTGTAGTTCCCTGTCTTCTCTCTCGCTCCCTTCTTAAATAGTGGGGTGACATTTGTGACCTTCCAATCTGCAGGAACTGCTCCAGAATCTATAGAATTTTGGAAAATGATCACCAATGCATCCACTATCTCCATAGCTACCTCTTTCAACACTCTGGGATGTAGAATATCAGGTCCCGGGGCCTTAACAACCTTCAGCCCCATTAATTTCTCCAATACAACCTTCTTACTAATACTAATTTCCTTCAATTCCTCATTCTCCCTAGTCCCTTGGATCTCTAATTCTGGGATATTTCTTGTATCTTCCTCAGTGAAGACAGACACAAAGTCATCATTTAGCTTCTCTGCCATTTCTCTATTCATCATTATAAATTCTCCTGACTCTGCCTGTAATGGACCAACATTTGTCTTAGCCATACATTTCTTTTTATGTATCTATAGAAACTTTTACAGTCCATTTTTATATTTTTTACTAGCTTACATTCATATTCTATTTTCCCTTTCTTTATCAGTTTCTTCGTCCTCCTTTGCTGTATTCTAAAATCCTCCGGTTTACTACTATTTCTGGCAACTTTATAGGCATTTTCTTTTAATCTTTTACAATCTATTATAAAGGATGTGATTACTGGACACTTAGAAAATAATGGCTTGATTGGGCAGAGCCAACATGGATTTATGAAGTGAAATCATATTTGACAAACTTTTTATTTTAGAGATACAGCACTGAAACAGGCCCTTTGGCCCACTGAGTCTGTGCCGACCAACAACCACCCATTTATACTAATCCTACATTAATCCCATATCCCCTACCAGATCCCCACCATCTACCTACACTAGGGGCAATTTACAATGGCCAATTTACCTATCAACCTGCTAGTCTTTGGCTGTGGGAGGAAACCGGAGCACCTGGCGGAAACCCACGCAGTCACAGGGAGAACTTGCAAACTCTGCACAGGCAGTACCTAGAACTTAACCTGGGTCCCTGGAGTTGTGAGGCTGCGGTGCTAACCGCTGCACTACCCACTCTAACACTTGCTAGAGTTTTTTGAGGATGTGACTAACAGAATGGCTAAGGGGGGGAGCCAGTGGATGTAGTGTATTTGGATTTCCAAAAGGCTTTTGATAAAGTCCCACATAGGAGGTTAGGAAGCAAAATTAAAGTGCATAAGATTAGGGGTAATATACTAGCATGGATTGAGGATTGGGTAACAGGCAGAAAAGAGAGTAGGAATAAATAGGTCATTTTCAGTTGGCAGGCAGGTACCGCAAGGATTAGTGCTTGGATCCCAGTTGTTCACAACCTATATCAATGAATTGGATGTGGGGACCAATTGTAAGTTTGCTGATTACACAAAAGTTGGTGGGAATGTGAGTTGTGAAGAGGATGCAAAGAGGCTTCAAGGGGATTTGGATAGGCTGAGTGAGTGGGCAAGAACATGGTAGATGGGATATAATGTTGATAAGTGTGAGGTTATCCACTTTGGAAGGAGGAACGGAGGTGCAGAGTATTTCTTAAATGTTGAGAAATTGGTAAGTATTGATGTCCAAAGGGACCGAGGTGTCCTTGTTCATAAGTCACTGAAAGCTAGCATGCAGGTGCAGCAACAATTAGGAAGGCAAATGGTATGTTAGCCTTTATCGCAAAAGAATTTGAATACAGGAGCAAAGACGTCTTGCTTCAATTGTATAGAGCATTGGTGAGGCCGCACCTGGAATATTGTGTGTAGTTCTGGTCCTCTTGCCTGAGGAAGGATATACTTGCCATAGAGGGATTGCAGCAGAGGTTCACCAGACTGATTCCTGGGATGGTGGGATTGTCCTATGAGGAGAGATTGAGGAGACTGACCTGTATCTCTGGAGTTTAGAAGAATGAGAGGCGATTTCATAGAAACTTACAAAATTCTTAAAGGGATAGACAGGGTAGATACAGAAAGGATGTTCCCTGGCTCTGGGGGTCTAGAACCAGGGAACACAATCTCAAAATAAAGGGCAAGCCACTTAGGACTGAGATGAGGAGGAACTTCTTCACTCAGAGGGTGGTGAATTTTTGGAATTCTCTGCCCCAGAGGGCAGTGGAAGCTCAGTCACTGAGCAAGTTCAAGACAGAGATCAATAGGAGACATACAAGATAATCAGAGGGTTAGATAGGGTGGATAGCGAGAGTCTTTTTCCTCGGATGATGATGGCAAACACGAGGGGACATAGCTTTAAGTTGAGGGGTGAAAGATATAGGACAGATGTCAGAGGTAGTTTCTTTACGCAGAGAGTAGTAGGGGCGTGGAACGCCCTGCCTGCAACAGTAGTAGACTCGCCAACTTTAAGGGCATTTAAGTGGTCATTGGATAGACATATGGATGAAAATGGAATAGTGTAGGTCAGATGGTCGACGCAACATCGAGGGCCGAAGGGCCTGTACTGCGCTGTAATGTTCTAATGTTCTAATGTTCTAATAGATTTCTAGTTGCTAATGACATCAAGGGATATGGGGATAGTGCAGGAATATGGTGTTGAGGTAGATGATCAGCCATGATCTAGAATGGCAGAGCAGGCTCGAAGGGCTGAATGGTCTACTCCTATTCCTATGTTCCTTAGGTGGCCTTTAATTGGTCACTTAAGAGCCTCAATTGATCTTTGGTGGAAAGGCCCTCCTCGACCTTTCCTGCCCCTCACAAATTTGAATGGCATCAGGAAGGCAATGGGCACTCGAAGGTTGTGGGCTGGAGGAGATTACAGAGATAGAGAGGGGGGAGGCCATGGAGGGAATTGAAAAACAAGGATTAAAAGTTTAAAATTGAGATATTGCTGGTCTTGAAGCCAGTGTAGATCAACAAGCATAGGGGAGAGGGTGAACAGGGCTTGGTGTGAGTAAGGACACGGATACCCTGAACATCCTCCTTACCTATAACCATGCATCATGTTGAGTGTTGCAGAAAGTCAATTGCTGTAAAAGCAGTGCCCTTTAGCATGGTATCAGCTATTATAATCAGGCTTGTCCCAATCACATTCAGTTACCACGGCGGATGTCCTCAGCACTGGGATTTTTCCCATTAGGCTATGTGGCAAGGCTAAGAATTCATGGTCAAGAATCCATTTTCCAATCATTTCATTCCTAATTTCCACCTACCCCACGGCAACCAGAGTGCAACACTGGGACAGAGAGACAGAGTGCAACACTGGGACAGAGAGACAGGGTACAATCCTGGGACAGAGAGATAGGGTACAATCCTGGGAGAGAGAGACAGAGTGCAACACTGGGAGAGACAGACAGGGTACAATCCTGGGAGAGAGAGACAGGGTACAATCCTGGGACAGAGAGACAGAGTGCAACACTGGGACAGAGAGACAGGCACAACACTGGGACAGAGAGACAGGGTACAATCCTGGGACAGAGAGACAGGGTACAACACTGGGACAGAGAGACAAGGTACAACATTGGGACAGAGAGACAGGGCACAACATTGGGACAGAGAGACAGAGTGCAACACTGGGACAAAGAGACAGAGTGCAACACTGGGACAGAGAGACAGGCACAACACTGGGAGAGAGAGACAGGGTACAATCCTGGGACAGAGAGACAGGGCACAACACTAGGACAGAGAGACAGAGTGCAACACTGGGAGAGAGAGACAGGGTACAATCCTGGGACAGAGAGACAGGGCACAGCACTGGGACAGAGAGACCGAGTGCAACACTGGGACAGAGAGACAGGGTACAATCCTGGGACAGAGAGACAGAGTGCAACACTGGGACAGAGAGACAGAGTGCAACACTGGGAGAGAGAGAAAGGGTACAATCCTGGAACAGAGAGACAGGGCACAACACTGGGAGAGAGAGACAGGGTACAATCCTGGGACAGAGAGACAGGGCACAACACTAGGACAGAGAGACAGAGTGCAACACTGGGAGAGAGAGACAGGGTACAATCCTGGGACAGAGAGACAGGGCACAGCACTGGGACAGAGAGACCGAGTGCAACACTGGGACAGAGAGACAGGGTACAATCCTGGGACAGAGAGACAGAGTGCAACACTGGTAGAGAGAGACAGGGTACAATCGTGGGACAGAGAGACAGGGCACAACACTGGGACAGAGAGACAGGGTACAACACTGGGACAGAGAGACAGAGTGCAACACTGGGACAGAGAGACAGGGTACAATCTTGGGACAGAGAGACAGGGCACAACACTGGGACAGAGAGACAGGGTACAACACTGGGACAGAGAGACAGAGTGCAACACGGGGAGAGAGAGACAGAGTGCAGCACTGGGACAGAGAGACAGAGTGCAACACTGGGACAGAGAGACAGAGTACAACACAGGGAGAGAGAGACAGGGAACAACACTGAGAAAGAGGGAGAGTACAACACTGAGACAGAGAGACACTATTTTATTGGCATCCCTACCTGTCCCTAGAGGGCTGATAAGATTCAGCCCAAGCGCTCAGCATATGTCAAGCCCCTTCAGAATCTTACCTGCTTCAATAAGATCACCTCTCACTCTTCTAAATACCAATGAGCATAGGGCCAACCTGCTCAAACGTTCCTCATAACACAACCCTTTCATCCCAAGGATCTACCCATTGCTTCCACTGCAAGTATATCCCTCCTTAAGTGAGGTGACCAAAGCTGTACACTGTACTCTAGGTGTTGCCTCACCAATGCCGTGTGCAGCTGTAGCAAGATTTTCTTACTTTTATACTCCATCCCCCTTGCAATAAAGGCCAACATTCCATTTGTCTTCCTAATTACTTGCTGTACCTGCATACTAACGTTTTGTGATTCATATACGAGGACACCCAGATCCCTCTGCACAGCAGCATTCTGCCATCTCTCTCCATTTAAATAATGTTCTTTTTTATTCTTCCAACCAAAGTGGACAACCTCACAGTTTTTCACATTCTACTCCATCTGCCAAATTTTTGCCCATTCACTTAACCTGTCTATAACCCTTTGCAGACACTTTGTGTCCTCTTCACAACTCGCTTTCCCACCTATTTTTGTCTTATCAGAAAATTTGTCTACAGTACACCTGGCCCCTTCAACCAAGCCTTTCATATAAATGGTAAAATGTTGAGGCCCCAGCACTGAACCCTGTGGCACTCCATGAGATACAGTTTTCCTACCTGAAAATGCCCCATTTATCCCAACTCTCTGTTTCCTGTTTGTTAGCCAATCATCTATCCATGCTAATATATTACCGCCAACACCATATTTAATGTGGCACTTTATCAAGTACAAATAATTCTTTGGTAGTACAGAACTAGAGTATTGCTGAAAATAGAGCCATGTCGAAGCTTTTCGTCTTGCACTCATCAGGACAATTCTCAAGAATACCAATCTAAAGGAAAGCAACATAGAAACATAGAAAATAGAAGCAGGAGTAGGCCATTCAGCCCTTCGAACCTGCTCCATCATTCATTATGATCATGGCTGATCATCCAACTCAGTAGCCTGTTCCCGCTTTCACCCCATACCCTTTGATCCCTTTAGACCCAAGAGCTATATCTAACTCCTTCTTGAAAACATTCAATGTTTTGGCCTCAACTGCTTTCTGTGGTAGTGAATTCCACAGGCTCACCACTCTCTGCGTGAAGAAATGTCTCCTCATCGCAGTCCTGAAAGGTTTACCCCGTATCCTTAGACTATGACCCCTGGTTCTGGACTCCCCCACCATCGGGAGCATCCTTCCTGCAGCTACCCTGTCAAGTCCTGTTAGAATTTTATAGGTTTCTATGAGATCCCCTTCACTTCTGAACTCCATCGAATATAATCCCAACCGACTCAATCTCTCCTCATATGTCAGTCCCACCATCCCAGGAATCAGTCTGGTAAACCTTCGCTGCACTCCCTCTATAGCAAGAACATCCTTCCTCAGCTAAAGAGACCAAAACTGCACACTATATTCCAGATGTGGCCTCACCAAGGCCCTGTATAATTGCAGCAAGACATCCCTGCTCCTGTACTCGAATCCTCTCGCTATGAAGGCCAACATACCATTTGCCTTTTTTACCACCTGTTGCACCTGCATGCTTACCTTCAGCGACTGGTGTACGAGAATACCCAGGTCTCGCTGCATATTCCCCTCTCTCAGTTTATAGCCGTTCAGATAATAATCTGCCTCCCTGCTTTTGCTACCAAAGTGGATAACCTCACATTTATCCACATTATACTGCATCTGCCATGCATTTGCCCACTCACTCAACTTGTCCAAATCCCTGAAGCTTCTCTGCATCCTCCTCCCAACTCACCCTCCCAGTTTTGTGTCATCTGCAAATTTGGAGATATTACATTTAGTTCCCTCATCTAAATCATTAATATATATTGTGAATAGCTGGGGTCCTAGCACCGATCCCTGCTGTACCCCACTAGTCACTGCCTGCCATTCAGAAAAAGACCCATTTATCCCTACTCTTTGTCTCCTGTCCGCCAACCAATTTTCTGTCCATCGCAATACACTATCCCCAATCCCATGCGCGTTAATTTTACATGCTAATCTCTTATGTGGGACTTTGTCGAAAGCCTTCTGAAAGTCCAAATAAACCACATCCACTGGCTCCCCCTCATCAACTCTACTAGTTACATTTTCGAAGAATTCTAGTAGATTTGTCAAGCATGATTTCCCTTTTGTAAATCCATGCTGACTCTGTCCGATTTTATCACTGTTCTCTAAGTGCTCTGCTATAAAATCTTTGATAATGGACTCTAGAATTTTCCCCACTACCGACGTCAGGCTGACTGGTCTATAATTCCCTGCTTTCTCGCTACCTCCCTTTTTAAATAGTGGGGTTACATTAGCTACCCTCCAATCTGTAGGAACTGTTCCAGAGTCTATAGAATCTTGGAAGATGACCACCAATGCATCCACTATTTCTAGGGCCACTTCCATAAGTACTCTGGGATGCAGACCATCAGGCCCTGGGGATTTATCGGCCTTCAATCCCATCAATTTCCCCAACACCATTTCTCTACTAATACTGATTTCTTTCAGTTCCTCTCTCTCACTAAGCCCTGTGTTCCCCAACATTTCTGGTATGATATTTGTGTCCTCCTTTGTGAAGACAGAACCAAAGTATGCATTTAGTTGGTCAGCCATTTCTTTGTTCCCCATAATAAATTCCCCTGTTTCTGACTGTAAGGGACTTACATTTGTCTTCACCAATCTTTTTCTCTTCAAATACCTAGAGAAATTTTTACAGTCAGTTTTTATGCTCCCTGCAAGCTTGCTCTCGTACTCTATTTCCCCCACTTTATACTGTATGAGAAGAGAGTGCTGATTGGTTGGCAAGTGGATTCTGATTGGTAGAGGCGTTGCATGGAAAATACACCAGTTTATGGTGACTGACAGTTAACTGCCAAGCTTTGTTTGAAATTTAAACCAGGCAGCTTGACTCTGGTCAAAGCATTGCCCTGAGGAATGAACCAGCGAACGGCTGTCACTTATTTTGTTTAGCTGAAACAGGCACAATGTGTGTAATAAAACCAAAAAGTGCTGGAAATGCTCAGCAGGTCTGGCAGCATCTGTGGAGAGAGAAGCAAAGTTAACGTTTCAGGTCAGTGACCTTTCATCAGAACTGGCAAAGGTTAGAAATGTAATAGGTTTTAAGCAAATAAAGTGGAGGTGGGGCAAAAGAGAACAATTGGGAAGGTGTTGATAGGACACAGGGTCACAGAGAATGTGTTTTTTTTTTTTTTTTTAATTTCCAAAATATACTTTATTCATAAAAATCTGTAAAAATTACATTGCCAAACAATTTCCAAACAGCACCAAAAAATACCAACATTGCAAGGGAGATCAGTTTCCTTCAATACTCTCATGAGTTTCTTCCCAACCCTTCCGTTTCACAATTGTCATGTCAATTACAGTTTTACATTTACAGCAATTGAGAATATTAACGATACAGTTCGAGTGGTTTCCCATGGATCCAGCCCCTCAGTTCAGCTTGGTGGGGGGACCTTACACTGTGGTCTTTCCCCATTGAGCCTTTGCTGCGGCTGCCCCAAGCTTTAGTGCGTCCCTCAGCACGTAGTCCTGGACCTTGGAATGTGCCAGTCTGCAACATTCGGTGGTGGACAACTCTTTGCGCTGGAAGACCAGCAAGTTTCGGGCAGACCAAAGGGCGTCTTTCACCGAATTGATAGTCCTCCAGCAGCAGTTGATGTTTGTCTCGGTGTGCGTCCCTGGGAACAGCCCGTAGAGCACAGACTCCTGTGTTACAGAGCTGCTTGGGATGAACCTTGACAAAAACCACTGCATCTCTTTCCACACCTGCTTTGCAAAGGCACATTCCAGGAGGAGGTGGGCGACCGTCTCTTCCCCACCACAGCCAACGCGGGGGCACTGTGCGGAGGGGGCGAGACTTCGGGTGTGCATGAAGGATCTGACGGGGAGGGCCCTTCTCACCACCAGCCAAGCTACGTCTTGGTGCTTGTTTGAAAGTTCTGGTGATGAGGCATTCCGCCAAATGACTTTGACGGTCTGCTCGGGGAACCAGCCGACAGGATCCACCGTTTCCTTTTCCCGTAGGGCCTTGAGGACATTCCGTGCAGACCACTGCCTGATGGAACGGTGGTCAAAGGTGTTTTTCCGCAGAAACTGCTCCACGAAGGATAGGTGGTACGGCGCCGCCCAACTGCAAGGTGCGTTCCGCGGCAATGTGACCAGGCCCATCCTTCGCAACACCGGGGACAGATAGAACCTCAGCACGTAGTGACACTTGGAGTTTGCGTACTGGGGATCTACACATAGCTTGATGCAGCCGCACACGAAGGTGGTCATCAGGATGAGGGCCACGTTGGGTACATTTTTCCCGCCCATGTCCAGAGATTTGAACATCGTGTCCCTCCGGACCCGGTCCATTTTAGATCCCCAGACGAAGCGGAAAATGGCTCGGGTGACTGCCACGGCGCAGGAGTGGGGTATGGGCCAGACCTGCGCCACGTAGAGCAACAACGTGAGCGCCTCGCACCTGATGACCAGGTTCTTACCCACAATGGAGAGAGATCGCTGCCCCCACATGCCCAACTTTTGTCGTACCTTGGCTACTCGCTCCTCCCATGTTTTGGTGCACGCCCCGGCCCTTCCGAACCATATCCCCAGCACCTTCAGGTAATCTGACCTGACGGTGAAGGGGACAAAGGATCGGTCAGCCCAGTTCCCAAAGAACATGGCCTCGCTCTTGCCGTGGTTAACTTTGGCTCCCGAGGCCAGTTCGAACTGGTCGCAGATGCTCATCAGTCTGCGCACGGACAGCGGATCCGAGCAGAAGACGGCGACGTCATCCATGTACAGGGAGGTTTTGACCTGAGTGCCACCGCTGCCTGGGATTGTCACCCCTCTTATGCTCGCATCCTTCCTAATAGACTCAGCAAAGGGTTCAATACAGCAAACAAACAAGACCGGGGAAAGAGGACAGCCCTGTCTGACTCCAGATTTGATCGGGAAACTTTCAGATTCCCACCCGTTGATTGAGACTGCGCTACTGATGTTTGTGTAGAGCAGTTGGATCCAATTGCAGATTCCCTCCCCAAACCCCATTTTGGAAAGCACGTCCATCATGTAGGTGTGCGATATCCTGTCAAAAGCCTTCTCCTGGTCCAGGCTGATGAGGCAGGTGTCCACCCTCCTGTCCCGTACGTAGGCGATCGTATCCCTGAGTAGCGCGAGGCTATCAGAGATCTTCCTGCCGGGTACAGTACAGGTCTGATCGGGGTGAATCACCAGCTCCAGAGCAGACTTGACTCGACTGGCTATGACTTTGGACAGAATCTTGTAACAGCAATGTGTGTACATGTTCTTTCTGTCCGCAAAGAACAGGGTCCTGTGTATTAATATCTGTAGCGCAAATGTACCACACTGTGAGCCTGACTGACAATCTTAAACTGGTTGTCAGCATAATTTTTAGCACATTGTTGTCATGCAGACCCCCACCCGCCAAGAATGAGGCATATTAATTTTGTCATATGAACATTGATTTTAAACTGTTGCTGGAGTGAAGAAATGAGTTGTTAAAGAGATCACCAGACATTTGGGCTGGAAGGACATTTGCATACTAAGAGACACTGCTTGTGGAGACAAAGGACTATTCCCTGCTCCAATTAACCCAAATGAATATTGATCACCAGACAGTGAAGGTGTAAGGAAGAGCATTCCAGGGACTGCTAAAATAATACAATCCACAACACAGAAGTGGTTAAACCAGTTCGTCACATGACTAACCTGCTGGCCAACTTGGAGATTTTTGAACTGCGCCATACAGAAAGAAACAGAAGGCAGTTTGCAATTGAACCTGGAACAAGCAAGCCCCTCTCCTGGCTGTCTCTCTCTCACTTTCTCCCAAGCCACTGGACCCAGGGAAGAAACATAAACCTCAAGAGAGAAAAGACTCCAACATTGAAACAAGTTGAAGTGTGCACTGGGCTCCAACGAATAGCAGGACTTATTGGCAAACAAAAAATCCACATTGAACTCAAAGGACAGTAAATAACTATCAGATATTGCCTCAAACTTTTCCTCTTTACTCTCTCTACTTTTTCAGTCTCTATCTGCGTGTGTATTTATTGTGTATGCATGCTAGCGTGGTCACGTCACACATTTGTAGTTGTTAACCGGATGAGAGTTTAAGATGAATAAACTTCCACCTTTCTTGTTTAAATCTAAGAAAACCTCTCTGGTTGAGTTCTTTGCCTTACAAATGGAGAGCAGTGAACAAGGATTCACTGAGGCGGAGCTAAAAACGTGGTGTTTCTAAAATGAAACCCTGTTATGGTTAAACCAGGCAACGGCTGAGCGGGAACCCCTAGACCGCTTCTCACCTGGTCGTAACAGTGTGGATTATTTAGCAAATGTTGTCCGATCGCGGAATCACCTCTAATGTTGGACACTGTGTTTTGAGTTTTGCAAGCATGGGCTGGTTGGGTACAGCCTATACCTTGCCCATTGTGAACAGCGGAAGGGACATGTTGTTTGATATGATCTGTCAGTCCTTGGGATGTATGGCCTATGTATCTAGCATCACACTGGCATTGAAATTCATATATCACATTACTCATTTGTATGATTGGCAGAATGCCTTTTTGGCTTGACAGGAGCATCCTGTTAGTGGCAAACACCACACGTGTTGCTACTGCATAGAGCAGCACAAAACCACTAACAGGATGCCACCGTGAAATCAAAAATATGCCCCTTCCTATTGCACAACAAACAGCATGTCCCTTCTGTAACACTCAACATGATGCATGGTTATAGGTAAGGAGGGTGTTCAGGGTATCCGTGTCCTTACTCACACCAAGTCCTGTTCACCCTCTCCCCTGTGCTTGTTGATCTACACTGGCTTCAATTTTAAACTTTTAATCCTAGTTCTTCAATTCCCTCCCTCTCTATCTCTGTGATCTCCTCCAGCCCCACAGCCCTCCGAGATTTCTGTGTTCCTCCAATTCTGGTTTCTGGTGCATCCCCGATTGCCATTGCTTCACCATTGGCGGCTGTGCCTTCAGCTGCCTGGACCCTAAGCTCTGCAATTTTGCCCCAAACCTCTCTGACTCTCAACTTCTCTTTCCTCCTTAAAGACACTCCTTAAAACCAACCTCTTTGACCAAGCTTCTGGACATCTCCTAAAATCTCCTTATGTGGCTCAATGACAAGTTTTATCAGATTATCCTCCTGTGATGCACCTCGGGGTGTTTTGCTATGTTAAAGGCACTATATAAATGCAATCATGGTTCAAACGCGTTTCAAATTTCCTATAGTTTTTTTTTTAAATTGGGCAATTCCTTCTGTTAACATGACTTTTCATATTCCCTCTTGGGCTGTGACTGCTATGGTGTGGATGGTTACTGCATATCAGCACAAGCTCATAGGTTAACCAAAGACAGCTTCCCCAGTTACAGAACATAGCCAGGTGCCACAATCACCCACAAACAATCCACATAGCACACGTCTGATTCTTAAAATGGGAATGGCTGTGTCATTTTTGAACGTGCTGACAGACATACGAGCATATGAATTAGGAGCAGGAGTAGGCCACTCGGCCACTCGAGCCTGCTCCACCATTTCATAAGATCATGGCTGATCTGATTGTAACCTCAACTCTACTTTCCTGTCTACCTGCTAAAGCCTCTGACTCCCTTGTCAATCAAGAATCTGTCGAACTCAGCCTTAAAAATTTCCAGTGAACTAAAAGAAAATGCAGCACCTCTCCAATGCCACTCCCTGTTTTGTCTCCAAACCTTGGAAACTCAGCATACACAGCCAATTGAGTCAGGGAAGATAACAAGAGCAGGAGACTTCCTCCTAAACTCCCAAAACAGTAGCTGCAGCTGCAGCCACTCTCGGAGAATGGAAAGGGTTGTTTCCAAATCGGGGCCTCCTCTGAGGATGGCAGCGACCAGGCACGCTGTTTGGGAGATTGCTTCTTACTGTTTCTGAGCTTCGTTCCATTGTGTGAATGGATTGAAACACGCAGACAGCAGTGTTCCTGGTGAGGGACAGTCCCATCTCGAAACATCTGATTAGCACTTGGTGTTAAAATTTCAGCTGTGGCACAGCATGTGGGACTTTTCAGTTACATGGAGAGCTTGGAGAAGGTGGGTCTGTTCTCCTTGGAGAAGAGAAGATTAGGAGAAGATTTGATTGAGATGTTGGGGGTGCGGACAGAGTAGATAGGGAGAAAGTGTTCCTATTGGCCAAAGGATCAAGAACCAGAGGACCCTGATCTGAGGTGATCGGCAAAAGAAGCAACAGCAACACGAGGAAAAGCTTTTTTACACAGCGAGTGGTTAGGCTCTGGAATGCACTGCCTGAGAGTGCGGTGGAGGCAGATTCAATCGAGGCCTTTAAAAGGGAATTGGACAATTATCCAAGGTGCATTTGCAGGGCTATGGGGAAGAGATGGGGGAGTGGGACTGGGTGAGTTGCTCATGCAGAGAGCTGGCATGGACCAGATGGGCCGAATGGCCTTCTTCTGTGCTGTAACCATTCTATGATAAGTCAGAAAGTTGTGAGTTCAAGCCCCACTCCAGAGGTATAATCTAGGTTGATACTCTGGTGCAGTGCTGAGGGAGTGCTGCACTGTCAGACGTGTCATCTTTTAGATGAGATGTTAAACTGAGATCCAGTCTCTCGTCTCAGGTAGATATAAAATGTCCACAACGTGATTTCACCAAAGAGTAGGGGAGTTCTCCCTAGTGTCCTGGCCAATCTTTATCCCTCAATTAACATCATTAAAACAGATTATCTGTTCATTTATTTCCTTGCTGTTTGTGGGAGTTTGCTGTGTGCAACACTTGTCAGCTGTTTTTCTACATTACAAAGACTGACTACACTTCAAAAGTACTCCATTGGCTGTAAAGTGCTTCGGGACCTACTGAGGGGTGAAAAGTGCTTTAGAAATGCAACTGGGCATCATGTATACTGGGATATTGGACATTGTGTTTGCCAGGATACTGGGCATGGCATATACCTGGCATCGCATATACCAGGGCACTGGGCATCATGTCATCATGTATACAGGCATCATGACTACCAGATTATTGGGTATCATGTATACCAGGATACCAGGCATCATGTATACTGGGCATGGCATATACCAGACATCATGTATACTGGGCATGACATATACCAAGCTATCAGACATCACGTATAATGGGATACTGGACATCGTGTATTCCAGGATACCAGGCATGGCATATACCAGGATATCAGACATAACGTATAACAGGATACTGGACATCGTATGTATACCAGGATACTGGACATGGTATATACCAGGCATTGTGTACACCGAGAATTGCGTATACCAGGATACTGGGCATCGCGTGTACCCAGCATTGTGTATACCAGGATACCAGGCATCGCACAGACCCAAGATACCAAGCATCATGTACACCAGGATATTAGGTATCAGATATGTGAGGATGCCAAGCTTCGTGTATACTGGGATACAGAGCATCGCGTTTACTGCAATACCAGACTTCATATGGGGCATCGTGTATACCGGTATAATGGACATCATGTATACCAGAATACCAGGATATCAGACTTCATGTATAACGGGATAATGGACATCACATATACCAGAATTCCAGGCATGGTATATACCAGGATATCAGACATCACGTATAACGGGATACTGGACATTGTATATACCAGGATACTGGACATGACATATACCAGGCAGTGTGCATACCAAGAATTGCGTATACCAGGATACTGAGCATCACGTGCACCCAGCATTGTGTATACCGGGATGCCAGGCATCACACATATCGAGATACCAGGCATCATGTACACTGGGATATTGGACATTGCATATACCAGGAAACCAAGCATTGTGTAATCCGGGTTACAGGACACCACATAAACCAGACACCGTATATACCAGTCATTGTGTACATGAACATCATGTATACCAGAGTACTGGACAAAGTCTATACCGGGCATCGTGTATACCAGACATTGTGTATACCAGATTACCAGGCATGGTCCACACCAGGCATCATGTATACAGGGATACTGGACATTGCATGAACCAGACATTGTGTATACCAGACATTGTGTATACCAGACTACCAGGCGTGGCCTACACCGGACATTGTGTATACAGTGATACCGAGCATTGTGTATACAGGGATACTGGGAATGGTTTACACTGGGGATAGCATTTATCGGCCATTGTGTATACTGTGCATTGTGTATACCTGGCAAATCACTTTCGCGTGGCTGCATCCACTATAAATGGTGTGGGCTGTACTGTATCCAAAATGTTATTTTCTGGAAGAAATCTAAGTGTGAACTGTATTGTTTCATTTCTTCCTTCTTATACCTTGTCCTCTTCTTTAATTTTTCTCAATCCTAATGACTATATCCTCACTAATAGAAAGAAAGGACTCTCTTACTTTCCCCCTGTAGAATTAATTCCCTTCGAGTTGGTTTGAAAATAGATTAAACTGTGTAATATTTGCAAAACATTACGTATTGTAAAAGAGGAACAGTAGGGGACATCTGGAGCTGTCCTTGTGGGGTTCCTGCAGCAGAAACAGCTGCTACTCAACACAGATTGCAGAGCAGCAGGGTGAAGGGAGCATGTCAGACACAGTACCCCATCACAGACGTGTGAAAAAGAGTGACACTAAACAATAGGCCTGGCTAAAAGCCACACTTTAGAACTAGGCTGAGTCAACCCTTAAACCACTGCTGGTTCCAGCACAGGTGCAACCACAGAAAGATACCATACTCCTCCCACTGCACCCTCCTGCCTGAAAGCATTGTGGCTTCAGAACAAAGTAACAGATGGCAAATTCTGGAAAATTCAAGTGAAAAAAAAAACAGATAATTCACAAGGGCTGCATGAAATCAGCACCTGTTGGAGTGAGGCCAAAGTTCCCAGTTGTTTGATACCTGTGAGAACCTGTCCAGCCAATAGCTGATTTGAACACTTCCCATGATGAGATTAATTTTAAACAAATTATACACCTCACACTTTACGCCCATGTCCAGGCACTGGGAAAGAAGGTTAGAGGTAACTGCAAAGTGCTGACTGTTCTCCCACTTCATTGGAAGACATTCTCTCTCGCTCTGGGCTTGCACTAGCCTTCTGTTCAGGGCTTTCTGCTCAGCTATTTTATGGCTGATGATGCAGCTACGACACTACACATCAACCACCCCCCCCTGCACCCCCCCCCCCCCCCCCCACAACCAACCCCCCCACAGTCACAGCACACTGTAACAGCTAGGCGTCTGCCAGTGTGCGGGAGCTGACTTTACGTTCAGTCCTGGGCACTGCATCTCAGGAAGAATGTATGGGCCTTGGAGAAGGCGCAGGGTAGATTCACTGGAATGATACCAGGACTAAAATGGTTAAATTACGAGGACAAGTTTCATAGACTAGGCTTGTATTCCCCTGAATATAAAAGATTAAGGGGTGATCTAATTGAGGTGTTTAAGATGATTAAAGGTTTTGATAGGGTAGATCGAGAGAAACTATTTATTCTGGTGGGGGGAGTCCAGAACAAGGGTGGGGGGGTGGCATAACTTTAAAATTCGAGCTAGGGCTGTTCAGGGGTGATGTCAGGAAACACTTCTTCGTACAAAGGCTAGTGGAAATCTGGAACTCTCTCCCTCAAAAAGCTGCTGAGGCTGTGGGTAAGGAGATTAAGGAATATGGAAGCAAGGTGGTTTGACTGTAAAGTACTATGGGATGTCCTGAGGTGGTAAATAGTGATGTAGAAATGCAAATCTTTCTTTAAGTCGGAGTTTGCAGTTTACCTGTCTCGTCTTTGAGCCCAGGCGATGCCTTCACCACATCACGCCATGTTGTTCTTTCTCAGCTTGCAGTGATGCTCACTTGTTACCAACAGCAATTCCAGTGGGAGTCTCTGAAACTAGACTGAGCACATTGAACTGCAAATCCTGCTCTAATTATTCCCACAGAGCTCACTTAACATGAGCCACAAAGACCAAACTCATCAACACACACACTTCTGCCTCTCTTTGCCTGTCACATAGCCTCAGCATCAAACAACCGCCTCCACATGTACTACAGCTCAGGTGTCTCCCACATGGACCTGAGCAAGCCCTAGCAAGCACACTCTACAGAATCAAATGCATGATGTCACCAGTTACCAGCTATGCAAAACACACAGAAATAAGCAGATGGCAGAAACATGTGTAAGAGGACTGGTGTGAGAAAGAGGGTTTCAATTGCATGGGGCACTGGCACCAGTACTGGGGCAGGAAAGATTTGTACCACTGGGATGGGCTGCACCTGAACGAGGGTCCTAGTGGAAAGAGTAAACAGGACTGCAGCGAGGACATAAACCAATAACGGAAGGGTAGGGTTTGTGGGGAAAGAATAATAAGAGAATTAATATACAGATACAAAAAGGAGATGGGAGCAAAGATCAGACTACAAAACAAAGATAAAAATAATATAAATACTCCAGATTCAGAAAGAAATGCTGGACGAAGAATAAGCTGCCTGATTTTTTTGTAACACATGGTGTTATTTCTAAGAAAATGCCTGAAAAGTCAAAAAAATGGGAGATAAACATCACAGGGTATAGGTGCAGGGTGGGGACTGTTAACCAAATCTGAGCTCATGTAGCAGAAACAGTGGGCTGTAACAGGAGATATTCATTTCTACAGAGACTGAGAAGCAGAACAGCACAAGCTGTGAAGGCAGCAAATTTCTAGAGTGTACTCAGGACAGTTTTCTGGAACAATGGTCTAGAGATTGGTCTGTATGGCTGCCATTTCTCAAGCACTACTCAGATTACTAAAGGCCCAATCTGGTGGGCAGGAATATGCACATTTTTCCAACTGGAAGTGCAGCACCTGGTTATCGATGAACAAGAGGCATCCTTTAGCTATGTCTGAAGTAGACGTTATGTCCTTCGCATACGCAAACAAGTGGCCCAACACCTGCTTTGGGTGCCCTCTCCAAGACTGATTTATTCTTGTACGTCTTGCAGTATAGTATACTGTATTCGCTGCTCACAATGCGGTCTCCTCTACATAGGGGAGACCAAACACAGATTGGGTAACCACTTTGCGGAACACCTCTGCTCAGTTCGCAAGCATGATCCTGAGCTTCCGGTAGCTTGCCATTTTAATTCCCCACCTTGCTCCCATGCCCGCATTTCTGTCCTCGTCCTGCTGCAGCGTTCCAGTGAAGCTCAACACAAGCTCAAGGAACGGACTCTTATCTACCGATTAGACACTTTACAGCCCTCTGGACTCAACGTTGAGTACAACCTCAAACCATGACTGCCATTTTGATTGCTTTTTTCTAACCATGTACCAGTCTTAAACTGGTTTTTCATGTTTTTGCTTTTGGACAGAGCTGTTTATTATTCTGCCATGCACACTCTCTCTGGACAAATGCTTTGACTTTTATTATGGCTATTGCTGCTTTTCTTCCATGACATTTTTGTCATTTAATATCTCCTGCCCTCTGCCCTATCACACACCTTCCCTTTTGTTCTTCAACCAGCCCCCCTCACCTTGCACTGGTTCAAAGCCAGTCCAACCATGTCCAACCTTTGCCAGTTCTGATGAAAGGTCACAGACCTGAAACATTAACTCTGTTTCTCTCTCCATGGATTCTGCCAGACCTGCTATGTATTTCCAGCACTTTCTGTTTTTATCTCAGATTTCCAGCATCCACAGTATTTTGCTTTTGCTTTATCCTGAGGCTGCACTTGAGAAACCAGTCCAAGGGACCACCTGTAACAAAGCACTCCTGCTGCTCCTGAACCCATAGATAATCCCGCTCCCTATTGACTCTGCTCCCAATCAACGATTGCCTCCCCATAGGCCCTGCCAACCCACTCTCCCAACCCACAGCACTGTCTCCTACTTCAGCCTCCTCTCCCTCATTGGTCCCCCAATCCCTCATTGGTCCCCTCAATCTCCTCCCCTACATAGGATTATAGCAATAGTAGGAGGACATTCAGCTCTTCATGATTGGTCAGCCATTCAATTAGATCATGGGCAATAAATGTTGCTTTGCCAGTGATGCCCACATCCTGTACGTATGAATAAAAACAAAATCCTTACCTCATCTCAATCTTAGTTTTGACTTTTTCAATTGACCTCCAGCCTCAACAGCTTTTTGGGGGCAGAGAGTTCTCAATTTTCACTACCCTTCGTGTGATGAAGGGCTTCCTGACATCATCCCTAAATAGCCAAGCTCTAGTTTTAAGATTATGTCCCCTTGTTCTGGACTCCTCCACCAAAGGAAATGGTTTCTCTGTAGCTACCTGATCAAGTTCTTTAATCATCTTAAAAACATTTTTTTATTCTTTCACGGGATGTGGGCGTCGCTGGCTAGGCCAGCATTTATTGCCCATAATTGCCCTTGAGAAGATGGTGGTGAGCTGTCTTCTTGAACCCCTGCAGTCCATGTGGGGTAGGTACACCCACAGTGCTGTTAGGAAGGGAGTTCCAGGATTTTGACCCAACGACAGTGAAGAAATGGTGATATAGTTACAAGGAAGGATGGTGTGTGACTTGGAGGGGAATTTGCAGATGATGCTGTTCCCAGGCATCTGCTGCCCTTGTCTTTCTAGTTGATAGAGGTCATAGGTTTGGAAGGTGTTGTCAAAGGATCCTTGGTGAGTTGCTGCAGTGCATCTTGTAGATGGTACACACTGCTGCCACTGTGCGTCAGAGGTGGAGGGAGTGATGCTGAAGGTGGTGGATGGGATGCCAATCAGTCAACTTCAATTAGATATTCCCTTAATCTTCTATACTTAAGGGAATACAAGCTTAAATTGTGCAACCTGTACTCATAACCTATTTTTTTTAGTCCTGGTACCATTCTGGTGAATCTGCCCTGTACCCCATCGAAGACCAATATAGCCTTCCTGAGGTGCAGTGCCCAGAACTGAGCACAATATTGCAGAGCTAACCAGAGTTCTGTACAACTGTAATATAACATCCACTCCTTTATACTTCAGCCCTCCTGAGATGGAGGTCAACATTGCATTAGGCTTTTTGATTGTTTTTTTTGGTACCTGTATATTAATTTTGCTTGATTTGTACATTTGGATCCCTAAATCTCCTCTCATCCACAGTTCCTAGTTTGTCACCATTTAGAAAATACCCGGATTTATATTTCTTAGGTTCACTCACTTAATCTATCAATGTCCCTTTGTAACTTCCTGCTCCCATTTACACTATTTACTGTGCCATCTAACTTGGTGTTGTCAACTTTAACTCACCACAGGACATCTCACTTTAAACCTCGGCTCCCTCCTATGTCTGCTCTCTACTCTCCATTTATTACCAGGACAGATCTACCCTAGCCTTGCTCTGCAGCCTATGTAACTTGAGTTAGCATTCATGAGTGTGCTTTGCCTGCCAGTCTGGATCTGAGCCCATTACTTCCCCAACTCCTTTTACTTGTTTTCTCTTTACCCCTCCTAGACACTTCTCTCCTGTCATCATGTCTCCTTTCATTTCTCGCCTTTCAGGTACTCTGCCCTCCCAAATCCCTACCCCAGCCCTTCAGCATTCCTCGACATTTCTGCTTTCCTGCTGTGTTCCCAGGCTTGATTCCCTCTTAGATAAGCCTACAGCTTCCCTCTGTGCCTCTCTTGGCTGCCTCCAGAGGACCCATTGAGGTAATCATTATTGCCTCCTTACAAACAGCAACCCCAACTTCCCCATGCTACTCTCTCACCAACCTTCCCGCCAAGTGTGTTTGCTGGGGTCTAATCTTTCCAATCTCCTCCCTGTTCCACTCACCCCTCAGTCAGTGAATCAGCTCTCATCCCCCCACCTCTCTGCATCTCCCTCCAGAATGTCCATTCACTTGTGAACAAGGCCCTTGCCATCCATGAGCTTATTGGTGGATTGTATCAACATAACAGAAACCTGGCTCAGGGGTGATGACACCTTCCACTTAAATGAAGTCTCCTTGCCTGCTATACTTTCCACCACTTGCCCCACCCAGATTATTGCAGAGGTGATGTGTTTAGCACCAAATCCCACCTTGGTTTGTACCCCTACTCCTCTGGCACTTTCTCTTCCTTCGAGCATCTCACTGTGTTCCACCCCGTCCTCTCTCATTCAAAATCCTTGTTCTTTACCACCTAGCTAAGTACTATAAAAATATTCTCACAGAATATTCACAGCTCTCCTTCCTCAGCCACTATACCGAGAAACTTCTCATCCTCACTGGTTTCACCATCCATCTCAATTCACCTTTTTATAGATCATCTATGTTCACTGTCCTCCTGCTCTCTCTTAATCTTTCCTTCCATTTAAAGTCCCCAACCCTTAGTCACAGATAACCATGCAATCTCGCCATTTCATGTTGCCTCTCTACTACCATGGTGCCCATCACAGATAAGGCCATCTCTAATCATTTCCTTGTATCACTCTCCATCCACATGTCCCACCCCTCTCCCAATCCTACTTCCATCTGTGCCACCCCTGGAAAAAACTCTCTTCCAATTCACTTACAATGGCACTTTCAAATATCAATCATCTAGTCTTTGGCCCTCCATTCACCAGGACATTTCTGCAGCCACCAATCTGCTCAACCTCCACCTTTGTTGCTCCAGTCCCTATTAAAACTCTTACTCTCTTGCACCCTGGCCATTCCCTCTGATACGGCCCTCATCTCTGCTTCCCTAAATCCAAGGGACGCAGATTTGAACATTTATGATGGGCAATTGGTTTAGCCAATTAATTACCAGTTCTGGCTGGACCACATAAAGCACCATCAGGTCCTGCCAAAACTGCTTACTATTCCAGGATGCAACGATAACCCTTGGCTTCCCTTCTCTGCTACAAACCACCTTTTTAAACCCCTCTCCCCTGCCTCCTCCACCCTCACCTCACACAAGTGTAAGCAGCTTGTGGGCTTCTTTATCATGAAGATTGAGACTATCTGGTCAGCTGCTTCTACTGCTTCCCTCTTTCCCCCAGCTTACTGGACCAAGTTTCCTCTAAGGTTAACAGAAACAGAAAATGCTGCAGATACTCAGCACACCGTGGGGAAAGAAACAGAGTTAACGTTTCAGGTATCTGACTTTCATCAGAACTATCTTAGATTTGCCTCTTGCCCTAACCCTCAACCTGCAGCTTTCCCTATTTTCTCTCCTATCTCCCCTCATGCCCTCTCCAAGCTCATCTTATCCATGAGACCCAACTTCTGCTCCTTCAACCCTATTGCCACTAAACTGCTGACCACCCAACTTCCCTTCCTAGTCCCCATGTTAGCAGATATTGTTAACAGGTGCGTCCACCTTCTCTTCAAATCTGTCATCATTACCCCCTCCTTAAAAAAACACCTTCGACCCCACTGTCCTTGCAAACTACTGTCCCACCACCAACCTCCCTTTCCTCTCCAAAGTTCTTGAACATGTTATCACCACCCAAATCCATGCCATCTTTCCCACAACTCCATATTTGAACTCCTCCAATCAGGTTTCTGCCCCTGCCATAGCACTGGAACAGCCCTTATCAAAATCACAAATGACATCCTTTGTGATTGTGACCATGGTAAACTATCCCTCCTTATCCTTCTCGACCTGTCTGCAGTCTTTACGCGGTTGACCACAACATCCTCCTCTAACGCCTCTGCCTGTGGTCCAGCTGGGTCCATTCTTATCTGTCCAGTTGTAACCAGAGAATCACCTGCAATGGCTTCTCTTCCCATTCCCACACTGTTATCTCTGGTGTCCCCCAAGGATCTATCCTGGGCCCCCTTCTATTTCTCATCTACATGCTGCCCTTCGGGAACATCATCCAAAAATGCAGCATTGGTTTTCACATGCACGCTGACAACATCCAGCTCTACCTCACCATCACCTCTCTCAATCCCTCTACTGCCTCTGATTTGTCACGTTGCTTACCTGACATTCGGTATTGGAGGAGCACAAATTTTCTCCAATTGTCTTCAGTCCTAGCCACAAACTCTGTTCCTGAGCCACAATTCCATCACTCTCCCCGGCCACAGTGTGAGGCTGAAACAGACTCTTCTCAACCTTAGTGTCCTATTTGACCTTGAGATGAGCTTCTGACCGCATATCCACGCCATCACCAAGCCCACCTCTGCCTCTGTAACATCGTCCGACTCTGGCCCTGCCTCAGCTCATCTGCTGCTGAAACCCTCATCAATGCCTTGGTTACACCAAAACTGGACTGTTCCAATGCACTCCTGACCAACCTCCCAGCTTGCACCCTCTGTAAATGTCAGCTCATCTAAAACTCTGTTGCATGTATCCTAACTGGCACCAAGTCCCATTCACACATCCCTCCTGTGCTCACAGTCCAGCAATGCCTCAATTTTAAAATTCTCATCTTTGTTTTCAAATCCCTTCCTGACCTTATCCCTCCTATCTCTGTAGCCTCCTCCAGCCCTACAACACTTGAGATCTCGGTGTTCCTCCAATTCTGGCCTCTTGAGCATCCCCAACTTTCTTTGCTCCATTATTTTTGGCCATGCCTTCAGCTGCCGAGACCCTGGAATTTCCACCCTACATCTTTCCACCTCACCACCTCCCTTTTCTCCTTTAAGAACCTTTTAAACCCTATCACTGTGATCAGCATCTGTCCTAATACCTCATTTGGTGGCTCAGCAGCAAATTTAAATGAATGGGCAAAACTATGGCAAATGGATTTCAATGTAGGCAAATGTGAAGCCATCCACTTTGGAGCTAAAACAAAAGGTCAGAACAGTGTACTTTCGAAATGGTGAAAAGCTAGAAACAATGGAGGTCCAAAAAGATTTGGGAGTCCAGCTATATAAATAATTAAAATATCAAGAACAGATACAGAAAATAATCCAAAAGGCTCATGGAATTCTGGCCTTTCGAGCAAGAGGACTGGAATACAAGGGAATTAAAGTCATGCTTCAGCTACACAAAGTACTGGTTAGGCCACACCTGGAGTAATGTGGGCATTCTGATCTATTAAGAGGAAGGGGCTCCATTCTATTAACAGGAAGGGGCTGAACGTTATTAAAAGGAAATGGTTCCATTATATAACAGGAAGGGAGTCGGCTGTATTAATAAGGAGGGGCTCCATACTATAAACAGGAAAGGGTTGCATTCTATTCAGAGGAAAGGGCTCCACTCTATTAACAGGAAGGGAGTCATTCTATTGATAGGAAGGGGCTCCATTCTTGTAAGAGGAAGGGGCTCCATCCTATTAATGGGAAAAACTCTATTCTATTATGAGGAAGGGCCTCCATTCTATTAAGCAGAAAGGTCTTCATCCGTTTAATAGGAATAAACTCCATACTAATAACAGGAAGGGTCCTGATTTTATTAACAGGAAAAGATTCCATTCTATTAGCAGGAAGGGACTGCATTCTGTTGAAAGAAACAGGTTCCATTCTATCAACTGGAAGGTGTTCCACTATAATTACAGGAAGAGACTCCATTCTATTGACAGGAAGGAACTCCATTAAGAGAACGGGGCAGGAGCGGACTCTATTCTACTAACAGCAAGGGACTTAGTGAAAGTGACTTCATTCTATTCATAGGAAGTCTCTTCACTTATTAACACGAAGGAACTCCGACTATTAACAGGAAGGTACTACATCAATTAACTGAAAGGAGCTCCATACTATTACCAGAAATGGACTCCACTATATTAACAGGAAGAGGCTCCAGTCTGTTAATAGAATGGAGCTACATTTATGAAGAAGAAGGAGCTGCATCCTATTAACAGGAACAACCTTCATTCGATGAACAGGAAGGTATTCCATTCTGTTTACAGAAATTGAATACATAAGAACCTGGTCATCAGGTGCGAGGCGATCACGTTGTTGCTGTATGTGGCGCAGATCTGGCCCATTTCCCACTCATGTGCTGTGGTGGTCACCCGAGCCATTTTCCGCTTTATCTGGAGATGCAAAATGGACCGGGTCTGGAGGGACACAATGTTCAAACCTCTGGATAAGGGTGGGAAAAATGTACCCAACGTCGCCCTCATCCTGATGACCACCTTCGTGTGTGGCTGCATCAAGCTGTGCGTAGAACCCCAGTACGCAAACACCAAGTGTCACTACGTGCTGAGGTTCTATCTGTCCCCGGTGTTGCGAAGGATGGGCCTGGTCACATTGCCGCGGAACGCGCCATCCAGTTGGACTATGCTGTACCACCTATCCTTCATGGAAAGACTTGTGCAGAAAACACCGTTGACCACCAATCCATTAGGCAGTGGTCGGCATGGAATGTCCTCAAGGCCCTACGGGGAAAGGAGATGGTGGATCCGGTCGGATGGTTCCCCGAGCAGACTGCCAAAGTCATTTGGCAGAATCCCTCATTAGCAGAACTTTCAAACAACCACCAAGATGTAGCTTGGCTGTTGGTGAGAAGGGCTCTCCCCGTCAGATCATTCCTGCATGCCCGGAATCTCACCGCCTCCACACGCTGCCGTCGAGGTGGCTGTGGTGGGGAAGAGACTGTTGCCCACCTCCTTCTGGAATGTGCCTTTGCAAAGCAGGTGTGGAAAGAGATGCAGTGGTTTTTGTCGAGGATCATCCCAAGCAGCTCTGTAACACAGGACTCTGTGCTGTACGGGCTGCTCCCAGGGACGCACACTGAGATAAACATCAACTGCTGCTGAGGGACCATCAATATTTGGTGAAAGACGCTCCTTGGTCTGCCCGAAACTTGCTGGTCTTCCAGCCCAAAGAATTGTCCATGACCAACTGTTGCAGACTGGCACATTCCAAGGTCCAGGACTATGTGCTGAGGGACGCACTAAAGCTTGGGGCAGCCACTGCAAAGTCTCAACGGGGACAGACCACTGTGTAAGGTCCTCCCACCATAGTGAACTGAGAGGCTGGACCCTTAGGAAACCGCTTGGGCTGTATACACCAAATATGGGTTTGCTGTAAAATGTACATGGAATGTAAAATGGAATGGAAGGGTTGTGAGGCAACTCACTCCTGTATTGAAGAAAACTGATTTCCTTTGCACGTTCTGAAATGTCAACTTGGTGCTGTTTTAAACTGTTTCTAATATTTTTTTTTACAGATTTTTATGAATGAAGTATATTTTTGGGAAAAAAAACATTCTATTGATAGGAAGGGGCTCCATTCCATGAAGAGAAAGTAGCTTCATTCTGTTAAGAAAAGGAAACATTCATTCTCCACATGGTAGAAATAAAATGTGATCCAATTCTGGTGAATGCTTTCAGGTTAAGAGGAGGGGGCTCCATTCTAGTAAGAGGAGGTGGCTTCATTCTGTTAAGAGGAAGAAGCTGCATTCTGCTAAGAGGAGGTGGATAATGTGAGAGAGGAGAAGGCAAGACAGCAATAAGTGTAATGATAATCAGAGTATGGCAGGAGAGGACAGAGCGTATGAACTTAAAAGTGTACCAGCAGGTAAGGCTAGAGGTTGTGAAGTAGCAGAGGGAGGAGAGGATTCAGGTGAAGGGAGATTTAGAAATCCAAAGAGAAAGGTCGAGGCATCAGAACAATATAGCATTGTGGGTAAAGACAAGCAGAATGGACAGGAAGAGATGGAGAGTTTAACAAAAATTGTACATCAGTGAATAAGGTCATTGCAGGGAACAGAAATTTTAAAAAATGAAATTAAAGTTCTTTATCTGAATGCACGAAGCAGCTGCAATAAGACCAGATGACCTAGTGGCACAAATAGAGGCAAATGATCTAGATCTAATTGCCATTACAGAGACATGGTTACAAGGTGATCAAGGTTGGGAAATAAATATTCCAGGCTACACAATATTTCAGAAAGACAGACAGAATGGCAAAGGAGGAGGGTTAGCCATCATAGTAAACGTTGACAAAAGACATTAGTGAGAAAGAGTCTGGTCTCAGAAGATCATGAAGTACAATCAGCATGGGTGGAAATTAGGAATAGCAAGAACAGAAAACACTGGTGGGAATAGTTTATAGGCCTCCTAACAGTAGTTATACTGTTGGACAGACCATTAAACAAGAAATTATTGGAGCTTACAACAAAGGCAATGTAATAATTGTGGGGGACTTTAATCTTCATATAGACTGGGACAATGAAATTAGAAAGAGTGGTCCAGAAGATGAGTTTGTAGAATGTTGTCAGGACAGTTTCTTGGAGCAATACATTGTGGATCCGACTTGGGATAAAGCTATCTTGATCTAGTATTGTGTAATGAAGCAGGATTAATTAGTAATGTCACAGTAAAAGATCCACGGGGAAATAGTGGTCATAAAACCATTGAATTCCATGCTAAGATTGAAAGTGACATACTCAAATCACACACAAGAATCTTAAACTTAAACAAAGCCAATTTCGTAGGCGTGTGGGGAGAACTGGCGAAGGTAAATTGGGTAAATAGACTAAAGGGTATGGCTGTAATGAACAGTGGGAAGCATTTAAAGAAACAATTCAAAATGTTCAACAAAATACATTCATCGAAAAACAAAAACTCAGCAAGAAAGACCCATCTGTGGCTCACTCATGAAGTTAAGGATAGTATTAGATTAAAAGAAGAGGCTTACAATGTTGCAAAAAGAGCATCAAGTCTGAGGATTGGGAATGTTTTAGAAATCAACAAAGGGTCACCAAAAGTTGATAAAAAAGAAAAGAATGGAATATGATAGTGAACTAACCAATAATATAAAAACATTGAAAGAGCATTTATAGGTATATAAAAAGGAAGAGAGTAGCTAACATAAATCTTGGTCCCTTAGAAGCAGAGACAAGAGAAATTATCATGGGGAATGAGGAAATGGCAGAGGCAGTGAACAAATACTTCGTGTCTGTCTTCACAGTAAAAAACACAAGTTTCAGACAAGAAATAGGTGGTAACCTAAGGGATAAAAAGAGTGGGGAAATTAAGGAAATTATCAGCAGAGAAAAAACATTGGAGAAACTTAAAGGACAAAATCTGACAAATCCCTGGGTCTCTACCCTAGGATTCTACAAGAGATAGCTGCAGAGATAGTGGATGCACTAGCTATGATTTGGGAATGGTCCCATCAGATTGGAAATTGACAAATGTTACACTGCTTTTCAAGAAAGGAGGGAGAGAGAAAACAGGCCAGTTAGCATAACATCAGTCGTTGGGAAAATGCTAGAATCTATTATTAAGGAAGTCTTAACAATGCACTTAGAAAAGCACAGTATGATTAGAACAAGTCAACATGGTTTCATTAAAGGGAAATCCTGTTTGACAAACTTATTAGAGTTTTTTGAGGATGTAACTAGTAGGGTAGATAAAGGGGAACCAGTAGATATAGTATACCTAGACTTCCAAAAGGCAGTCAAGAAGATACCACACAAAAGGAAAATAGGCGGCACAGTGGCGCAGTGGTTAGCACTGCAGCTTCACAGCTCCAGGGACCCGGGTTCAATTCCGGGTACTGCCTGTGTGGAGTTTGCAAGTTCTCCCTGTGTCTGCGTGGGTTTCCTCCGGGTGCTCCGGTTTCCTCCCACATGCCAAAGACTTGCAGGTTGATAGGTAAATTGGCCATTAGCAATTGCCCCTAGTATAGGTAGGTGGTAGGGAAATATAGGGACAGGTGGGATGTGGTAGGAATATGAAATTAGTGTAGGATTAGTATAAATGGGTGGTTGATGGTCGGCACAGACTCGGTGGGCCGAAGGGCCTGTTTCAGTGCTGTATCTCCAAACTAAACTAAACTAAACTAGGCAAGATAAGGGCTCATGGAGTTAGGAGCAATATATTAGCATGGATAGAGGATTAGTTAATGGACAGGAAGCAAAGAGTGGGCATAAATTGGGTATTTTCAGGTTGGCAGGCAGTGAATAGTGGAGTGCCGCAAGGATCAGTGCTGGGGCCTCAGCTATTTATAATCTATATTAATGGCTTAGATGAAGAGACAGAGAGTAATGTATCTAAGTTTGCTGATGACACAATGGTAGGTGGAAAGGTAAGCTGTGGGGAGGACACCGAGGGGCTGTAAAGAGATACAGACAGGCTAAGTGAGTGGGCAAAAAGATGGCAAATGGAGAATAATGTAGGGAAGTGTGACATTATTTACTTTGGTTGTAAGAATAGAAAAATCAGACTATTTTTTAAAAGGTGTGAAACCTGTACGTGTTGATGTTCAAAGAGAACAGTGACCATAATTCCGTAAGTTTTAAGGTACTTGTGGATAAGGATAAGAGTAGTCCTCGGGTGAAGGTGCTAAATTGGGGGAAGGCTAATTATAACAATATTAGACAGGAACTGAAGAATTGAGATTGGGGGCGGCTGTTTGAGGGTAAATCAACATCTGACATGTGGGAGTCTTTCAAAAGTCAGTTGGTTAGAATCCAGGACCGGCATGTTCCTGTGAGGATGAAGGATAAGTTCGGCAAGTTTTGGGAATCTTGGATAATGAGGGATATTGTGAGCCTAGTCAAAAAGAAAAAGGAAGCATTCGTAAGGGCTGGAAGGCTGGGAACAGACGAATCCCTTGAGGAATATAAAGAAAGTAGGGAGGAACTTAAGCAAGGAGTCAGGAGGGCTAAAAGGGGTCATGAAAAGTCATTGGCAAACAGGATTAAGGAGAATCTCAAGGCTTTTTATACGTATATAAAGAGCAAGACGGTAGCCAGGGAAAGGGTTGACCCACTCAAGGACAGAGGAGGGAATCTATGCGTGGAGCCAGAGGAAATGGGCGAGGTACTAAATGAGTGCTTTGCATCAGGATTCACCAAAGAGAAGGACTTGGTGGATGAGTCTAGGGAAGGAAGTGCAGATAGTCTGGGTCATGTCGATATCAAAAAGGAGGAGGTGTTGGGCGTCTTGAAAAACATTAAGGTAGATAAGTCCCCAGGGCCTGATGGGATCTACCCCAGAATACTGAGGGAGGCAAGGGAGGAAATTGCTGGAGCCTTGACAGAAATCTTTGTATCCTCATTGGCTACAGGTGAGGTCCCAGAGGACTGGAGAATTGCCAATGTTGTTCCTTTGTTTAAGAAGGGTAGCAAGGATAATCCAGGAAATTACAGGCTGGTGAGCCTTACGTCAGTGGTAGGGAAATTATTAGAGAGGATTCTTCAGGACAGGATTTACTCCCATTTGGAAACAAATGGACTTATTAGCGAGAGGCAGCATGGTTTTGTGAAGGGGAGGTCGTGTCTCACTAACTTGATTGAGTTTTTTGAGGAAGTGACGAAGATGATTGATGAAGGAAGGGCAGTGGATGTTATCTATACGGACTTCAGTAAAGCCTTTTACAAGGTCCCTCATGGAAGACTGATACAAAAGGTGAAGTCACTTGAGATCAGAGGGGAGCTGGCAAGATGGATACAGAACTGGCTCGGTCACAGAAGACAGAGGGTAACAGTGGATGGGTGTTTTTCTGAATGGAGGGATGTGACTAGTGGTGTTCCACAGGGATCAGTGTTGGGACCTTTGCTGTTTGTAGTATATATAAATGATTTGGAGGAAAATGTAGCTGGTCTGATTAGTAAGTTTGCGGACGACACAAAAGTTGGTGGAGTTGAGGACAGTGATGAGGATTGTCAGAGGATACAGCAGGATATAGATCGGTTGGAGACTTGGGCGGAGAAATGGCAGATGGAGTTTAATCCGGACAAATGTGAGGTAATGCATTTTGGAAGGTCTAATGCAGGTGGGAAGTATACAGTAAATGGCAGAACCTTTAGGAGTATTGACAGGCAGAGAGATCTGGGCATACAGGTCCACAGATCACTGAAAGTGGCAACGCAGGTGGATAAGGTAGTCAAGAAGGCATACGGCATGCTTGCCTTCATAGAGTATAAAAATTGGCAAGTCATGCTGCAGCTGTACAGAACCTTAGTTAGGCAACACTTGGAATATTGCGTGCAATTCTGGTCGCCACACTACCAGAAGGACGTGGAGGCTTTGGACAGGGTACAGAAGAGGTTTACCAGGATGCTGCCTGGTCTGGAGGGCATTAGCTATGAGGAGAGGTTGGATAAACTCAGATTGTTTTCACTGGAACGACGGAGGTGGAGGGGCGACATGATAAAGGTTTACAAAGTTATTCGTGGCATGGACAGAGTGGATAGTCAGAAGCTTTTTCCCAGGGTGGAAGAGTCAGTTACTAGGGGACATAGGTTTAAGGTGCGAGGGGCAAAGTTTAGAGGGGATGTGCGAGGCAAGCTTTTTACACAGAGGATGGTGAGTGCCTGGAACTTGCTGCCGGGGGAGATGGTGGAAGCAGATACGATAGCGACATTTAAGAGGCATATTGACAAATACATGAATAGGAAGGGAATAGAGGGATACGGACCCCGGAAGTGCAGAATGTTTTAGTTTAGACAGGCATCAAGATCGGCGCAGGCTTGGAGGGCCGAATGGCCTGTTCCTGTGCTGTACTGTTCTTTGTTCTTTGAACACAAAACGTTAGCATGCAGGTACAGCAAGTAATTAGGAAGGAAAATTGCATGTTGGCCTTTATTGCATTGGAGTACAGGAATAAAGAAGTCTTGCTACCATTGTACAGGGTTTTGGTGAGACCACATCTGCAGTACCGTGTGCAGTTTTGGTCTTTACATTTAAGAAAGGATATACTTGTATTGGAAGCAGTGCAGCGAAGATTCACCAGATTGGACCCTGGGATGAGGGGGTTGTCCTACGATGAGAGGTTGACTAAATTGGGTTTCTATTCTCTGGAGTTTAGAAGAATGAGAGGTGATCTCATTGAAATGTATAAGATTCTGAAGTGGCTGGATAGGGTAAATACTGAGAGGTTGTTTCCACTGGTCGGGGAATCTAAAACACAGCGGCACAGTCTCAGGATAAGGGGCCAATCATTTAGGACTGTGATGAGGGAACATTACTTCACTCAAAGGGTTGTGTATCTTTGGAATTGTATACCCAAGAGGGTTGTGGATGCTCCATAATTGTATACATTTAAGGCTGGGAGAGACAGATTTTGGTCTCAGGGAATCAAGGGGTATGTGGATAAAAGCAGAAGCAGCTTCTCTCTCCACAGATGCTGCCAGACCTGCTGAGTATTTCCTGCATTTCTTGTTTTTGTTACAAGAGATGTGTGGATTGGGTGGGAAAGTGGAATTGAAGCCTAAGATCAGCCATGACCATATTGAATGACAGAGCAGGCTTGATAGGCCATATGGTCCACTCCTACTCCTACTTCTTGTGTTCTTGTGACTCCATTCTATTAAGTGGAACAGGCCCCATTCTGTTAACAGGAAATGACTCCAATCTATTTACAGGAAGGGGCAGAATTTTATAAACAGGAAGGGGCTCCATTTTATTAAGCAGAAGGCACACCATTCTACTAACAGGACAGAACTCCTTTCACTTAAGAGGAAAGGGCTTCATCCTATTTGAAGGACGTTGCTCCGTCATATTTGGTAAAATGGGCTTTATTCTATTAAAAGTTGGAGACTTCAATCCATTAAGTAGAAGGTTCTATTAAGAGGAAGGGGCTTCATCATATTCACAGAAGGACTCCATCCTATTAACAGGAACAGTCTCCTGTCTATAACAGGACATTAATGGGAAAGGACTCCATTAATTTATCAATAATCACTCCATTCTATTCATGCCCAATCTGTTCAGGCTAGGAGCAGCTGTGGTTTCTCCTTTCTCCCAACAATGCACACTACCAGCCTTGTGTGATGTATGGAGGTGATGGGGATGACCTGTAGATTAGTTGAAGCCATGACTTCTAACATTGGTGGGAAACCCAAAAACAAGGCAGAAAGAGGATATAATGCGATGACCAGAGCCCAGTGCAATCATTCCTTAAACTACCACAGAAATGATGTTGCTTGGTTTGTGAGGGACAAGTGCAGTCTCCCTACATGTTCCTAGCTTATTCCAGAGTTACATAGTTCATAATATTGCAATCTGATGGGGGTACCCTGGGTGTGCAGGGCCTGATTTAACAGATCACCCTCAGAACGTTCCTACATGCTTTACAGATATTGATACATTGAAGTGTAGTCACACTTGTAGGAAACGCAGCAGTCCACGTGTGTACAGCAAGCTCTCGCACAGAGAAATGTGATAATGACCAGATAATCTGTTCTAGTGATGTTGTTTAGTTTAGTTTAGAGATACAGCACTGAAACAGGCCCTTCGGCCCACCGAATCTGTGCCGACCATCAACCACCCATTTATACTAATCCTACACTAATCCCATATTCCTACCGCATCCCCACCTGTCCCTATATTTCCCTACCACCTACCTATACTAGGGGCAATTTATAATGGCCAATTTACCTATCAACCTGCAAGTCTTTTGGCTTGTGGGAGGAAACCGGAGCACCCGGAGAAAACCCACGCAGACACAGGGAGAACTTGCAAACTCCACACAGGCAGGACCCAGAATTGAACCCGGGTCGCTGGAGCTGTGAGGCTGCGGTGCTAACCACTGCGCCACTGATTATTATTGGCAGGACACCCAGCAGAACTTCCCTGCTCGGCTTCAGATATTGCCAGGGCAGCTTTTACATCCATCTGAGAGAACAGATAAGGTGTCACTTTAATGTCTTATCTAAAAATCGCCCTCTGACAGTGCAGCACTCCCTCAGTACTGACCCTCCGACAGTGCAGCACTCCCTCAGTACTGACCCTCCGACAGTGCAGCACTCCCTCAGTACTGACCCTCCGACAGTGCAGCACTCCCTCAGTACTGACCCTCCGACAGTGCAGCACTCCCTCAGTACTGTTCCTCTGAGGCAGTGAATGATAAGCAAGTACACGGGAGGGCAGGTCGCCACTTGCAGCCGGGATGATAGACACAACTTGCTGCTTGAAAGGCGATTTATGTGTTTATGCCTTGGGCTCTTGGGGCGGACCGTGCAGAGGCTTGTCAGCTTGAGCAGATATGTAATGAGCGGCAACTTGGTGCTGCTCCAGCGGCTGTCCGGAGCTGGCCGTTCAGGCTGGCATAGGGCAGGGCAGGGCAGGGCAGTGCGGGTGCGAGGGCCGAGCTGGTTGCTGCTTTGCTCTCACGCTCAGACAGCCAGTGTCGCCGCAGTTCCGGGGTACCGGCGAGTAGCACACTAGGAGTGCCCTACATTTCCAGCAGAGCGACAACCAATCCCTTTATCGCTTAAAAACATCCAGCTCTCTCTGTGACTCCTATCTACAGTCAGCAGCAGCCCGGCTCTCTGTGTCTGCACCACCACTTTGTACCTGAACTTGGCCATGCCTAGCATCTATCACCTCCTCATTTCAGTGGCACTCGGCATTTTGGGAGTACTGGGCATCATCCTGCTGTGTGCAACGACCCAGGACCTGGAGCATCCTCCTCCATACAAGGTGAGTCTTTCCACTCCCCTTCCTGTCTCACTCAGTGCGAAGAGCCGGACCCCGCCTGGCTCCGGGCTGTGTTTGCAGCTGAGCGTGAGTCGCCCCGGTTTGTGAAATTAATCCCAGCTGCAAGGTTGACAGTTAGCTCAGAGGCAGGGATTCCCTTTTCTTTCAGCTGATCACAGCTCGGAAGGGTCATTACAGTCTCGAATTGAATTGCGAGGAGCCCATCTCGGACAGCCTAGCATTTGCTAAGCCCGCTGTTTACTGAGCTTAGCGTTTATTGAGTTCTGTATTTACGGAGTCTGGGGTTTACTGAGTCGGTGTTTACGGAATCCAATATTTACTGAGTCCGGTATTTACTGAGTCCAGAATTTATTGAATCCTGTATTTACTGAGTCCGGTATTTACTGAGTCCAGAGTTTATTGAATCCTGTATTTACTGAGTCCAGAGTTTATTGAATCCTGTATTTACTGAGTCCAGAATTTATTGAATCCTGTATTTACTGAGTCCAGAGTTTATTGAATCCTGTATTTACTGAGTCCAGAGTTTATTGAATCCTGTATTTACTGAGTCCAGAGTTTATTGAATCCTGTATTTACTGAGTCCAGAATTTATTGAATCCTGTATTTACTGAGTCCGGTATTTACTGAGTCCGGTATTTACTGAGTCCAGAGTTTATTGAATCCTGTATTTACTGAGTCCAGAGTTTATTGAATCCTGTATTTACTGAGTCCAGAGTTTATTGAATCCTGTATTTACTGAGTCCAGAGTTTATTGAATCCTGTATTTACTGAGTCCAGAGTTTATTGAATCCTGTATTAACTGAGACCGGGGTTTCCGGAATCCGGGGTTTACTAACGCCGGGCTCCGGGATATTCTGTAGGCGTCTCTCAGGGTTCTCGATTCAGGTTGTCAGAAGGATCCAGCTACCGCTCAGATACTCCTGCAAACGAGGAGTCCGAGCAGGAGCTGCGAATTGCTCCTCATCCAGGAAATGTACCAATAAGCCTCATTCTACCAATGAGAGTGGCTGAGTGTTAAGGGTGTGATACAATAAGGCTCACTCCTGTTCTTAATCAGCAGCTATTGAGGTACAGCCCGGTGGGATGATTTGTTCTGAACCATCCCTTGCTCCACACACCTGGCCATGTGTGCCGCCAGGTTTAGCATAGGATCCTCTCTGCTTATTCCAATCATTTCTCTTGCCTCTTCCCCTCTCCCTGAGGATCAGTTACCCAGGCTCCCATCCACTTGCCCAGTGACTCCCAGCCTCATATTTCACTGATCCTCCCTCGGTGCCTGGACTCCCCCTGCTGTTGCTTCACAAAACAAGTCCTTTGCCAAGCTGCGGCAGCTGGCTATCTCCCTGAGGGGGGATTGAGAGACAGCAGTCAGTGTACAGATAACCTCCTGAGAGAGACAGGGGACTGAAAGACACTAGTGCAGATTTCCCCATGAGAGAGAGGGACTGAGAGACATCAGTCAGTGTAGCGATATCACCCTGAGAGAGAGAAAGGGATTGAGAGACATCTGTCAGTGTACAGATAACCCACTGAGAGAGACAGGGGACTGAAAGACACTAGTGCAGATTTCCCCATGAGAGAGAGGGACTGAGAGACATCAGTCAGTGTAGCGATATCACCCTGAGAGAGAGAAAGGGATTGAGAGACATCTGTCAGTGTACAGATAACCCACTGAGAGAGACAGGGGACTGAAAGACACTAGTGCAGATTTCCCCATGAGAGAGAGGGACTGAGAGACATCAGTCAGTGTACGGATATAGAGTCATAGAATCATACAGCATAGTAACAGGCCCTTCAGCCCACCGCATTCATGCTGACCATAAGGCCTATCTATACTAATCCCACCTGCCTGCATTAATTCCATATCCCTCTATGCCTTGCTCATTCAAGTACCTGCTCAGATACCTCTTAAATGTTGCAACTGTTCCTGCCTCCACCACCTCCTCTGGCAGCTCATTCCAGATACCCACTATTATCCGTGTGAAAAATTACTCCTTTGACCCCCTTTAAACTTCCTCCATTTCACCTTAAATCTATGCCGTCTAGTTTTAGTAACCCCTACCATGGAAAACAGACATGGGGTGGCACAGTGGTTAGCACCACAGCCTCACAGCTCCAGCTACCTGAGTTCAGTTCTGGGTACTACCTGTGCGGAGTTTGGAAGTTCTCCCTGTGACTGTGTGGGTTTCCGCCAAGTGCTCCGGTTTCCTCCTACAACCAAAGACATACCTTCCTGCATGGATATTGGTCCCCCTCCAGTTTAGATGCAACCTGTCCCTCTTGTACAGGTCAGCTCTGCACCAGAAGAGATCCCAATGATCCAAGTAGCTGAAGCCCTCCCAGCTCTTTAGCCACGCATTCATTTGCCTTATCCTCGTATTCCTACCATCACTAGCACGTGGCACAGGGAATAATCCTGAGATTACAACCCTTGAGGTCCTGCTTTTTAAACTTCTGCCTAACTCCCTAAATTCACTATCTCCCTGAGAGAGACAGGCTGAGAGACAGCAGTCAGTGTGCAAATATCTCCCTGAAAGAGAGGGGATTGAGAGACACCAGTCAGTGTACAGATATCACCCTGAAAGACAGGGGATTGAGAGACACCAGTCAGTGTGCAGCTATCACCCCATGAGAGAGGGGATTGAGAGTCATCAGTCAGTGTACAGCTATCTCCCTGAGAGAGAGGGGACTGAGAGACACCAGTCACTGTACAGATATCACCCTGAATGAGAGGGGATGGAGAGACACCAGTCAGTGTACAGTTTTTCCACCTGTGAGAGAGGGACTGAGAGACATCAGTCAGTGTACAAATATCCCCCGAGAGAGAGGGGACTGAGAGACACCAGTCAGTGTACCGATATCTCCCTGAGAGAGAGGGGACGGACAGACACCAGTCAGTGTACAAATATCCCCCTGAGAGAGATGGGGGATTGAGAGACACCAGTCCGTGTATAGATATCACCCTGAAAGAGAGGGAGCTGAGAGACACCAGTCAGTGTACAGATATCACCCCGAAAGATGGAACTGAGACACCAGTCAGTGTACAGATATCACCCTGAATGAGAGGGGACTGAGAGACACCAGTCAGTGGACAGATATCACCCTGAAAGAGAGGGACTGAGAGACACCAGTCAGTGTACAGATATCTCCCTGAAATTGACGGGCTGAGGGACTGTGGACAGATATCCACCTGAGAGAGACAGACGACTGAGCGACACCTGTCAGTGTACAGATATCTCCCTGAAAGAGAGGGACTGAGAGACACCAGTTGGTGTACAGATATCACCCTGAGAGAGAGACTGAGTGACAGCAGTCAGTGTACAGATATCTCCCTGAAATTGACGGGCTGAGGGACTGTGCACAGATAACCACCTGAGAGAGACAGGCGACTGAGATACACCAGTCAGTGTACAGATATCCACCTGAGAGAAAGGGACTGGGCGACAGCACATAGTGTAAAGATATCCTCTTGAGAGAGACAGGGGATTGAGAGGCACCAGTCAGTGTATCGATATCACTCTGAAAGAGAGGGATTGAGAGACAGTGTAGAGATATCCCCCTGAGAGAGAAAGTGGATTGAGAGACACCAGTCAGTGTACAGATTTCACCCTGAAAGAGAGGGACTGAGTGACATCAGTCAGTGTACAAATGTCCCCTGAGGAGGGACAGGGGAATTGAGATACACCAGTCAGTGTACAGTTATCACCCTGAAGGAGAGGGGACTGAGAGACACCAGTCAGTGTACAGATATCACCCTGAAAGAGAGGGACTGAGAGATAGTGTAGAGATATCCCCCTGAGAGAGACAGTGGATTGAGAGACACAAGTCAGTGTACAGATATCACCCTGAAAGAGAGGGACTGAGAGACACCAGTCAGTGCACAGATATCACCCTGAATGAGATGGGACTGAGAGACACCAGTCAGTGTACAGATGTCACCCTGAATGAAAAGGGACTGAGAGACATCAGTCAGTGTACCGATATCACCCTGAATGAAAGGGGACTGAGAGACACCAGTCAGTGCACAGATATCACCCTGAATGAGATGGGACTGAGAGACACCAATCAGTGTACAGATGTCACCCTGAATGAAAAGGGACTGAGAGACATCAGTCAGTGTACAGATATCACCCTGAAAGAGAGGGGACTGAGAGACACCAATCAGTGTACAGATATCACCCTGAAAGAGAGGGACTGATAGACACCAGTAAGTGTACAGATATCACCCTGAAAGAGAGGGACTGAGAGACACCAGTCAGTGTACAGATATCACCCTGAATGAGAGGGGACTGAGAGACACCAGTCAGTGTAAAGACATCCACCGGAGAGAGAGGGGACTGAGAGACACCATTCAGTGCACAGATATCACCCTGAAAGAGAGGGACTGAGAGACACCAGTCAGTGTACGGCTATCTCCCTGAAAGAGAGGGGAATGAGAGAGACCAGTCAGTGTGCAGCTATCTCCATGAGAGAGAGGGGATTGAGAGACACCAGTCAGTGAACAGATGTCTCCCTGAAAGAGAGGGACTGAGAGACACCAGTCAGTGAACAGATGTCTCCCTGAAAGAGAGGGACTGAGAGACACCAGTCAGTGTACGGCTATCTCCCTGAAAGAGAGGGGATTGAGAGACACCAGTCAGTATGCAGCTATCTCCCTGAGAGAGGGGATTGAGAGACACCAGTCAGTGAACAGATATCACCCTGAATGAGAGGGGACAGGGAGACAACAGTCAGTGTACAGATATCACCCTGAATGAGAGGGACTGAGATGCACCAGTCAGTGAACAGATATCACCCTGAATGAGAGAGGACTGGGAGACACCAGTCAGTGTACAGATATCACCCTGAATGAGAGGGACTGAGAGACACCAGTCAGTGAAAAGATATCACCCTGACAGAGAGGGACTGAGAGATAGTGTAGAGATATCCCCCTGAGAGAGACAGTGGATTGAGAGACACAAGTCAGTGTACAGATATCACCCTGAAAGAGAGGGACTGAGAGACACTAGTCAGTGTACAGATATCACCCTGACAGAGAGGGACTGAGAGATAGTGTAGAGATATCCCCCTGAGAGAGACAGTGGATTGAGAGACACAAGTCAGTGTACAGATATCACCCTGAAAGAGAGGGGCATGAGAGAGACCAGTCAGTGTGCAGATATCTCCCTGAGATAAAGGGGATTGAGAGACACCAGTCAGTGAACAGATGTCTCCCTGAAAGAGAGGGACTGTGAGACACCAGTCAGTGAACAGATGTCTCCCTGAAAGAGAGGGACTGTGAGACACCAGTCAGTGAACAGATGTCTCCCTGAAAGAGAGGGACTGGGAGACACCAGTCAGTGTACAGATATCACCCTGAAAGAGAGGGACTGAGAGACACCAGTCAGTGAACAGATATCACCCTGAATGAGAGGGGACGAGGAGACACCAGTCAGTGAACAGATGTCTCCCTGAAAGAGAGGGACTGAAAGACACCAGTCAGTGAACAGATATCACCCGGAATGAGAGGGGACTGGGAGACACCAGTCAGTGTACAGATATCACCCTGAATGAGAGGGACTGAGAGACACCAGTCAGTGAAAAGATGTCTCCCTGAAAGAGAGGGACTGAGAGACACCAGTCAGTGAAAAGATGTCTCCCTGAAAGAGAGGGACTGAGAGACAACAGTCAGTGAACAGATATCACCCTGAATGAGAGGGGACTGTGAGACACCAGTCAGTGTACAGATGTCACCCTGAATGAGAAGGGACTGAGAGACATCAGTCAGTGTACAGATATCACCCTGAATGAAAGGGGACTGAGAGACACCAGTCAGTGTACAGATATCACCCTGAAAAAGAGGGGACTGAGAGACACCAATCAGTGTACAGATATCACCCTGAAAGAGAGGGACTGAGAGACACCAGTCAGTGTACAGATATCACCCTGAAAGAGAGGGACTGAGAGACACTAGTCAGTGTACAGATATCACCCTGAATGAGAAGGGACTGAGAGACATCAGTCAGTGTACAGATATCACCCTGAATGAAAGGGGACCGAGAGACACCAGTCAGTGTACAGATATCACCCTGAAAGAGAGGGGACTGAGAGACACCAATCAGTGTACAGATATCTCCCTGAAAGTGAGGGACTGAAAGACACCAGTCAGTGAACAGATATCCGCCTGAGAGAAAGGGACTGGGCGACAGCACACAGTGTACAGAAATCACCCTGAAAGAGAGGGACTGAGATGCACCAGTCAGTGTACAGATATCACCCTGAAAGAGAATGACTGAGAGACACCAGTCAGTGTACAGATATCACCCTGAATGAGAAGGGACTGAGAGACATCAGTCAGTGTACAGATATCACCCTGAATGAAAGGGGACTGAGAGACACCAGTCAGTGTACAGATATCACCCTGAAAGAGAGGGACTGAGAGACACCAGTCAGTGAAGAGATATCACCCTGAATGAGAGGGGACTGGGAGACACCAGTCAGTGTACAGATATCACCCTGAATGAGAGGGACTGAGATGCATCAGTCAGTGTACAGATATCACCCTGAAAGAGAGGGACTGAGAGACACCAGTCACTGTACAGATATCACCCTGAATGAGAGGGACTGAGAGACACCAGTCAGTGTACAGATGTCTCCCTGAAAGTGAGGGACTGAAAGACACCAGTCAGCATACAGATATCACCCTGAAAGAGAGGGGACTGAGAGACACCAGTCAGTGTACAGATATCCGCCTGAGAGAAAGGGACTGGACGACAGCACACAGTGTACAGATATCACCCTGAAAGAGAGGGACTGAGAGACACCAGTCAGTGTACAGATATCACCCTGAAAGAGAATGACTGAGAGACACCAGTCAGCATACAGATATCACCCTGAAAGAGAGGGGACTGAGAGACACCAGTCAGTGTACAGATATCACCCTGAAAGAGAATGACTGAGTGACACCAGTCAGTATACAGATATCACCCTGAAAGAGAGGGGACTGAGAGACACCAGTCAGTGAACAGATATCACCCTGAATGAGAGAGGACTGGGAGACACCAGTCAGTGTACAGATATCACCCTGAATGAGAGGGACTGAGAGACACCAGTCAGTGAAAAGATGTCTCCCTGAAAGAGAGTGACTGAGAGACACCAGTCAGTGAACAGATATCACCCTGAATGAGAGGGGACTGTGAGACACCAGTCAGTGAAAAGATGTCTCCCTGAAAGAGAGTGACTGAGAGACACCAGTCAGTGAACAGATATCACCCTGAAAGAGAGGGACTGAGAGACACCAGTCAGTGTACAGATATCACCCTGAATGAGAGGGGACTGAGAGACACCAGTCAGTGTACAGATATCACCCTGAAAGAGAGGGACTGAGAGACACCAGTCAGTGTACAGATATCTCCCTGAAAGTGAGGGACTGAAAGACACCAGTCAGTGTACAGATATCCGCCTGAGAGAAAGGGACTGGGCGACAGCACACAGTGTACAGATATCACCCTGAAAGAGAGGGATTGAGAGACAGTGTAGAGATATCCCCCTGAGAGAGACAGTGGATTGAGAGACACCAGTCAGTGTACAGTTTTCACCCTGAATGAGATGGGACTGAGAGACACCAGTCAGTGTACAGATATCACCCTGAAAGAGAGGGACTGAGAGACACCAGTCAGTGTACAGATATCACCCTGAATGAGAGGGGACTGAGAGACACCAGTCAGTGTACAGATATCACCCTGAAAGAGAGGGACTGAGAGACACCAGTCAGTGAACAGATATCACCCTGAATGAGAGGGGACTGGGAGACACCAGTCAGTGTACAGATATCACCCTGAATGAGAGGGACTGAGATGCACCAGTCAGTGTACAGATATCACCCTGAATGAGAGGGACTGAGAAGCACCAGTCACTGTACAGATATCACCCTGAAAGAGAGGGACTGAGAGACACCAGTCAGTGAACAGATATCACCCTGAATGAGAGGGGACTGGGAGACACCAGTCAGTGTACAGATATCACCCTGATTGAGAGGGGACTGGGAGACACCAGTCAGTGTACAGATATCACCCTGAATGAGAGGGACTGAGATGCACCAGTCAGTGTACAGATATCACCCTGAAAGAGAGGGACTGAGAGACACCAGTCAGTATACAGATATCACCCTGAATGAGAGGGGACTGAGAGACACCAGTCAGTATACAGATATCACCCTGAATGAGAGGGGACTGAGAGACACCAGTCAGTGTACAGATATCACCCTGAAAGAGAGGGACTGAGAGACACCAGTCAGTATACAGATATCACCCTGAATGAGAGGGGACTGAGAGACACCAGTCAGTATACAGATATCACCCTGAATGAGAGGGGACTGAGAGACACCAGTCAGTGTACAGATATCACCCTGAAAGAGAGGGACTGAGAGACACCAGTCAGTGTACAGATATCTCCCTGAAAGTGAGGGACTGAGAGACGCCAGTCACTGTACAGATATCTCCCTGAAAGTGAGGGACTGAAAGACACCAGTCAGTGTACAGCTATCCGCCTGATAGAAAGGGACTGGGCGACAGCACACAGTGTACAGATATCACCCTGAAAGAGAGGGATTGAGAGACAGTGTAGAGATATCCCCCTGAGAGAGACAGTGGATTGAGAGACACCAGTCAGTGTACAGATTTAACCCTGAATGAGATGGGACTGAGAGACACCAGTCAGTGAACAGATGTCTCCCTGAAGGAGAGGGACTGAGAGACACCAGTCAGTGAACAGATATCACCCTGAATGAGAGGGGACTGGGAGACACCAGTCAGTGAACAGATGTCTCCCTGAAAGAGAGGGACTGAGAGACACCAGTCAGTGAACAGATATTAGCCTGAAGGAGAGGGGACTGGGAGACACCAGTCAGTGTACAGATATCACCCTGATTGAGAGGGACTGAGATGCACCAGTCAGTGAACAGATATCACCCTGAATGAGAGGGACTGAGAGACACCAGTCAGTGAAAAGATGTCTCCCTGAAAGAGAGGGACTGAGAGACACCAGTCAGTGAACAGATATCACCCTGAATGAGAGGGGACTGTGAGAGACCAGTCAGTGTACAGATATCACCCTGAATGAGAGGGGACTGGGAGACACCAGTCAGTGTACAGATATCACCCTGAATGAGAGGGGACTGGGAGACACCAGTCAGTGTACAGATATCACCCTGAATGAGAGGGACTGAGATGCACCAGTCAGTGTACAGATATCACCCTGAAAGAGAGGGACTGAGAGACACCAGTCAGTATACAGATATCACCCTGAATGAGAGGGGACTGAGAGACACCAGTCAGTGTACAGATGTCACCCTGAAAGAGAGGGACTGAGAGACACCAGTCACTGTACAGATATCACCCTGAATGAGAGGGGACTGTGAGAGACCAGTCAGTGTACAGATATCACCCTGAATGAGAGGGACTGAGATGCACCAGTCAGTGTACAGATATCACCCTGAAAGCGAGGGACTGAGAGACACCAGTCAGTATACAGATATCACCCTGAATGGGAGGGGACTGAGAGACACCAGTCAGTGAAAAGATATCTCCCTGAAAGTGAGGGACTGAAAGACACCAGTCAGTGTACAGATATCCGCCTGAGAGAAAGGGACTGGGCGACAGCACATAGTGTACAGATATCACCCTGGAAGTCAGGGACTGAGAGACACCAGTCAGTGTTCAGATATCACCCTGAATGAGAGGGACTGAGATGCACCAGTCAGTGTACAGATATCACCCTGAAAGAGAATGACTGAGAGACACCAGTCAGTATACAGATATCACCCTGAATGAGAGTGGACTGAGAGACACCAGTCAGTGTACAGATATCACCCTGAAAGAGAGGGACTGAGAGACACCAGTCACTGCACAGATATCACCCTGAATGAGAGGGGACTGAGAGACACCTGTCAGTGTACAGATATCTCCCTGAAAGAGAGGGACTGAGAGACACCAGTTGGTGTACAGATATCACCCTGAGAGAGAGGGACTGAGAGAAACCAGTTGGTGGACAGATATCACCCTGAGAGAGAGACTGAGCTACACCAGTCAGTGTACAGATATCTCTCTGAAAGAGAGGGACTGATAGACACCAGTCAGTGTACAGATATCACCCTGAAAGAGAGGGACTGGGAGATAGTGTAGAGATATCCCCCTGAAAGAGACAGTGGATTGAGAGACACAAGTCAGTGTACAGATATCACCCTGAAAGAGAGGGACTGAGAGACACCAGTCAGTGAACATATATCACCCTGAATGAGAGGGGACTGAGAGACACCAGTCAGTGTACAGATATCTCCCTGAAAGTGAGGGACTGAGAGACACCAGTCAGTGTACAGATATCTCCCTGAAAGTGAGGGACTGAGAGACACCAGTCAGTGTACAGGTATCACCCTGAAGGAGAGGGGACTGAGAGACACTAGTCAGTGTACAGATATCACCCTGAAAGAGAGGGACTGGGAGATAGTGTAGAGATATCCCCCTGAGAGAGACAGTGGATTGAGAGACACAAGTCAGTGTACAGATATCACCCTGAAAGAGAGGGACTGAGAGACACCAGTCAGTGAACATATATCACCCTGAATGAGAGGGGACTGAGAGACACCAGTCAGTGTACAGATGTCACCCTGAATGAGAAGGGACTGAGAGACATCAGTCAGTGTACAGATATCACCCTGAATGAAAGGGGACTGAGAGACACCAGTCAGTGTACAGATATCACCCTGAAAGAGAGGGGACTGAGAGACACCAATCAGTGTACAGATATCACCCTGAAAGAGAGGGACTGAGAGACACTAGTCAGTGTACAGATATCACCCTGAATGAGAGGGACTGAGATGCACCAGTCAGTGTACAGATATCACCCTGAAAGAGAGGGACTGAGAGACACCAGTCACTGTACAGATATCACCCTGAATGAGATGGGACTGAGAGACACCAGTCAGTGTACAGATATCTCCCTGAAAGAGAGGGACTGAGAGACACCAATCAGTGTACAGATATCCTCTTGAGAGAGACAGGGGATTGAGAGGCACCAGTCAGTGAACAGATATCACCCTGAATGAGAGGGGACTGTGAGACACCAGTCAGTGTACAGATATCACCCTGAATGAGAGGGACTGAGATGCACCAGTCAGTGAACAGATATCACGCTGAAAGAGAGGGACTGAGAGACACCAGTCACTGTACAGATATCACCCTGAATGAGAGGGGACTGAGAGACACCTGTCAGTGTACAGATATCTCCCTGAAAGTGAGGGACTGAAAGACACCAGTCAGTGTACAGATATCACCCTGAAAGAGAGGGATTGAGAGACAGTGTAGAGATATCCCCCGAGAGAGACAGTGGATTGAGAGACACCAGTCAGTGTACAGATTTCACCCTGAAAGCGAGGGACTGAGAGACACCAGTCAGTGCACAGATATCACCCTGAATGAGATGGGACTGAGAGACACCAGTCAGTATACAGATATCACCCTGAATGAGAGGGGACTGAGAGACACCAGTCAGTGTACAGATGTCACCCTGAAAGAGAGGGACTGAGAGACACCAGTCACTGTACAGATATCACCCTGAATGAGAGGGGACTGTGAGAGACCAGTCAGTGTACAGATATCACCCTGAATGAGAGGGACTGAGATGCACCAGTCAGTGTACAGATATCACCCTGAAAGCGAGGGACTGAGAGACACCAGTCAGTATACAGATATCACCCTGAATGGGAGGGGACTGAGAGACACCAGTCAGTGAAAAGATATCTCCCTGAAAGTGAGGGACTGAAAGACACCAGTCAGTGTACAGATATCCGCCTGAGAGAAAGGGACTGGGCGACAGCACATAGTGTACAGATATCACCCTGGAAGTCAGGGACTGAGAGACACCAGTCAGTGTTCAGATATCACCCTGAATGAGAGGGACTGAGATGCACCAGTCAGTGTACAGATATCACCCTGAAAGAGAATGACTGAGAGACACCAGTCAGTATACAGATATCACCCTGAATGAGAGTGGACTGAGAGACACCAGTCAGTGTACAGATATCACCCTGAAAGAGAGGGACTGAGAGACACCAGTCACTGCACAGATATCACCCTGAATGAGAGGGGACTGAGAGACACCTGTCAGTGTACAGATATCTCCCTGAAAGAGAGGGACTGAGAGACACCAGTTGGTGTACAGATATCACCCTGAGAGAGAGGGACTGAGAGAAACCAGTTGGTGGACAGATATCACCCTGAGAGAGAGACTGAGCTACACCAGTCAGTGTACAGATATCTCTCTGAAAGAGAGGGACTGATAGACACCAGTCAGTGTACAGATATCACCCTGAAAGAGAGGGACTGGGAGATAGTGTAGAGATATCCCCCTGAAAGAGACAGTGGATTGAGAGACACAAGTCAGTGTACAGATATCACCCTGAAAGAGAGGGACTGAGAGACACCAGTCAGTGAACATATATCACCCTGAATGAGAGGGGACTGAGAGACACCAGTCAGTGTACAGATATCTCCCTGAAAGTGAGGGACTGAGAGACACCAGTCAGTGTACAGATATCTCCCTGAAAGTGAGGGACTGAGAGACACCAGTCAGTGTACAGGTATCACCCTGAAGGAGAGGGGACTGAGAGACACTAGTCAGTGTACAGATATCACCCTGAAAGAGAGGGACTGGGAGATAGTGTAGAGATATCCCCCTGAGAGAGACAGTGGATTGAGAGACACAAGTCAGTGTACAGATATCACCCTGAAAGAGAGGGACTGAGAGACACCAGTCAGTGAACATATATCACCCTGAATGAGAGGGGACTGAGAGACACCAGTCAGTGTACAGATGTCACCCTGAATGAGAAGGGACTGAGAGACATCAGTCAGTGTACAGATATCACCCTGAATGAAAGGGGACTGAGAGACACCAGTCAGTGTACAGATATCACCCTGAAAGAGAGGGGACTGAGAGACACCAATCAGTGTACAGATATCACCCTGAAAGAGAGGGACTGAGAGACACTAGTGAGTGTACAGATATCACCCTGAATGAGAGGGACTGAGATGCACCAGTCAGTGTACAGATATCACCCTGAAAGAGAGGGACTGAGAGACACCAGTCACTGTACAGATATCACCCTGAATGAGATGGGACTGAGAGACACCAGTCAGTGTACAGATATCTCCCTGAAAGAGAGGGACTGAGAGACACCAATCAGTGTACAGATATCCTCTTGAGAGAGACAGGGGATTGAGAGGCACCAGTCAGTGAACAGATATCACCCTGAATGAGAGGGGACTGTGAGACACCAGTCAGTGTACAGATATCACCCTGAATGAGAGGGACTGAGATGCACCAGTCAGTGAACAGATATCACGCTGAAAGAGAGGGACTGAGAGACACCAGTCACTGTACAGATATCACCCTGAATGAGAGGGGACTGAGAGACACCTGTCAGTGTACAGATATCTCCCTGAAAGTGAGGGACTGAAAGACACCAGTCAGTGTACAGATATCACCCTGAAAGAGAGGGATTGAGAGACAGTGTAGAGATATCCCCCGAGAGAGACAGTGGATTGAGAGACACCAGTCAGTGTACAGATTTCACCCTGAAAGCGAGGGACTGAGAGACACCAGTCAGTGCACAGATATCACCCTGAATGAGATGGGACTGAGAGACACCAGTCAGTGTACAGATGTCACCCTGAATGAGAAGGGACTGAGAGACATCAGTCAGTGTACAGATATCACCCTGAAAGAGAGGGACTGAGAGACACCAGTCAGTGTACAGATATCACCCTGAAAGAGAGGGGACTGAGAGACACCAATCAGTGTACAGATATCACCCTGAAAGAGAGGGACTGAGAGACATCAGTCAGTGTGCAGACATCCACTGGAGAGAGAGGGGACTGAGAGATGCCAGTCAGTGTACAGATATCAACCCTAGAGAGAGGGGACTGAGAGACACCATTCAGTGTACAGATATCACCCTGAATGAGAGGGGACTGAGAGACACCAGTCAGTGTAAAGACATCCACCGGAGAGAGACGGGACTGAGAGATGCCAGTCAGTGTACAGATATCAACCCTAGAGAGAGGGGACTGAGATACACCAGTCAGTGTACAGATATCACCCTGAAAGAGAGGGACTGAGAGACACCAGTCAGTGTACGGCTATCTCCCTGAAAGAGAGGGGAATGAGATAGACCAGTCAGTGTGCAGCTATATCTCTGAGAGAGAGGGGATTGAGATACACCAGTCAGTGAACAGATATCACCCTGAATGAGAGGGGACTGGGAGACACCAGTCAGTGAACAGATGTCTCCCTGAAAGAGAGGGGACTGGGAGACACAAGTCAGTGTACAGATATCACCCTGAAAGAGAGGGATTGAGACAGTGTAGAGATATCCCCCTGAGAGAGAAAGTGGATTGAGAGACACCAGTCAATGTACAGGTTTCACCCTGAAAGAGAGGGACTGAGAGACATCAGTCAGTGTACAAATGTCCACTGAGGAGGGACAGGGGAATTGAGATACACCAGTCAGTGTACCGGTATCACCCTGAAAGAGAGGGGACTGAGAGATAGTGTAGAGATATCCCCCTGAGAGAGAAAGTGGATTGAGAGACACCAGTCAGTGTACAGATATCACCCTGAAAGAGAGGGACTGAGAGACAACAGTCAGTGCACAGATATCACCCTGAATGAGATGGGACTGAGAGACACCAGTCAGTGTACAGATGTCACCCTGAATGAGAAGGGACTGAGAGAGGTCAGTCAGTGTACAGATATCACCCTGAATGAAAGGGGACTGAGAGACATCAATCAGTGTACAGATATCACCCTGAAAGAGAGGGACTGAGAGACAACAGTCAGTGCACAGATATCACCCTGAATGAGATGGGACTGAGAGACACCAGTCAGTGTACAGATGTCACCCTGAATGAGAAGGGACTGAGAGACATCAGTCAGTGTACAGATATCACCCTGAATGAAAGGGGACTGAGAGACATCAATCAGTGTACAGATATCACCCTGAAAGAGAGGGACTGAGAGACACCAGTCAGAATACAGATATCACCCTGAATGAGAGGGGACTGAGAGACACCAGTCAGTGGAAAGACTTCCACCGGAGAGAGAGGGGACTGAGAGATGCCAGTCAGTGTACAGATATCAACCCTAGAGAGAGGGGACTGAGAGACATCAATCAGTGTACAGATATCACCCTGAAAGAGAGGGACTGAGAGACACCATTCAGTGGACAGATATCACCCTGAATGAGAGGGGACTGAGAGACACCAGTCAGTGAACAGATGTCTCCCTGAAAGAGAGGGACTGAGAGACACCAGTCAGTGAACAGATATCACCCTGAAAGAGAGGGACTGAGAGACACCAGTCAGTGTACAGATGTCACCCTGAATGAGAAGGGACTGAGAGACATCAGTCAGTGTACAGATATCACCATGAATGAGAGGGGACTGGGAGACACCAGTCAGTGTACAGATATCACCCTGAATGAGAGGGACTGAGAGACACCAGTCAGTGAAAAGATGTCTCCCTGAAAGAGAGGGACTGAGAGACACCAGTCAGTGAACAGATATCACCCTGAATGAGAGGGGACTGTGAGACCCCAGTCAGTGTACACATGTCACCCTGAATGAGAAGGGACTGAGAGACATCAGTCAGTGTACAGATATCACCCTGAATGAAAGGGGACTGAGAGACACCAGTCAGTGTACAGATATCACCCTGAAAGAGAGGGGACTGAGAGACACCAATCAGTGTACAGTTATCACCCTGAAAGAGAGGGACTGAGAGACACCAGTCAGTGTACAGATATCACCCTGAAAGAGAGGGACTGAGAGACACCAGTCAGTGTACAGATATCACCCTGAATGAGAAGGGACTGAGAGACATCAGTCAGTGTACAGATATCACCCTGAATGAAAGGGGACTGAGAGACACCAGTCAGTGTACAGATATCACCCTGAATGAGAGGGGACTGTGAGACATCAGTCAGTGTACAGATATCACCCCGAATGAGAGGGGACTGAGAGACACCAGTCAGTGTGCAGACATCCACTGGAGAGAGAGGGGACTGAGAGATGCCAGTCAGTGTACAGATATCAACCCTAGAGAGAGGGGACTGAGAGACACCATTCAGTGTACAGATATCACCCTGAATGAGAGGGGACTGAGAGACACCAGTCACTGTAAAGACATCCACCGGAGAGAGACGGGACTGAGAGATGCCAGTCAGTGTACAGATATCAACCCTAGAGAGAGGGGACTGAGAGACACCATTCAGTGTACAGGTATCACCCTGAAAGAGAGGGACTGAGAGACACCAGTCAGTGTACGGCTATCTCCCTGAAAGAGAGGGGAATGAGAGAGACCAGTCAGTGTGCAGCTATCTCTCTGAGAGAGAGGGGATTGAGAGACACCAGTCAGTGAACAGATGTCTCCCTGAAAGAGAGGGACTGAGAGACACCAGTCAGTGAACAGATGTCTCACTGAAAGAGAGGGACTGAGAGACACCAGTCAGTGTACAGATATCTCCCTGAAAGAGAGGGGATTGAGAGAAACCAGTCAGTGAACAGATATCACCCTGAATGAGAGGGGACTGGGAGACACCAGTCAGTGTACAGATATCACCCTGAATGAGAGGGACTGAGAGACACCAGTCAGTGAAAAGATGTCTCCCTGAAAGAAAGGGACTGAGAGACACCAGTCAGTGAACAGATATCACCCTGAATGAGAGGGGACTGTGAGACACCAGTCAGTGTACAGATATCACCCCGAATGAGAGGGGACTGAGAGACACCAGTCAGTGTGCAGACATCCACTGGAGAGAGAGGGGACTGAGAGACACCATTCAGTGTACAGACATCACCCTGAAAGAGAGGGACTGAGAGACACCAGTCAGTGTACGGCTATCTCCCTGAAAGAGAGGGGCATGAGAGAGCCCAGTCAGTGTGCAGATATCTCCCTGAAAGAGAGGGGATTGAGAGACACCAGTCAGTGAACAGATATCACCCTGAAAGAGAGGGACTGAGAGACACCAGTCATTGTACAGATATCACCCTGAATGAGAGGGGACTGAGAGACACCAGTCAGTGTACAGATATCACCCTGAAAGAGAGGGACTGAGAGACACCAGTCATTGTACAGATATCACCCTGAATGAGAGGGGACTGAGAGACACCAGTCAGTGTACAGATATCACCCTGAAAGAGAGGGACTGAGAGACACCTGTCAGTGAACAGATGTCTCCCTGAAAGAGAGGGACTGAGAGACAACAGTCAGTGTACAGATGTCACCCTGAATGAGAGGGGACTGAGAGACACCAGTCATTGTACAGATATCACCCTGAATGAGAGGGGACTGAGAGACACCAGTCAGTGTACAGATATCACCTTGAATGAGAGGGACTGAGAGACACCAGTCAGTGAACAGATATCATCCTGAAAGAGAGGGGACTGAGAGACAACAGTCAGTGTACAGATGTCACCCTGAATGAGAGGGGACTGAGAGACACCAGTCAGTGAACAGATATCACCCTGAATGAGAGGGGACTGAGAGACACAAGTCAGTGTACAGATATCACCCTGAAAGAGAGGGACTGAGAGACACCAGTCAGTGTACTGATATCACCCTGAAAGAGAGGGGACTGAGAGACACCAGTCAGTGTACAGATATCACCCTGAAAGTGAGGGACTGAGAGACACCAGTCAGTGAACAGATGTCTCCCTGAAAGAGAGGGGACTGAGAGACACCAGTCAGTGTACAGATATCACCCTGAAAGAGAGGGGACTGAGAGACACCAGTCAGTGTACAGATATCACCCTGAAAGTGAGGGACTGAGAGACACCAGTCAGTGTACAGATATCACCCTGAAAGAGAGGGGACTGAGAGACACCAGTCAGTGTACAGATGTCACCCTGAAAGAGAGGGGACTGAGAGACACCAGTCAGTGTACAGATATCACCCTGAAAGAGAGGGGACTGAGAGACACCAGTCAGTGTACAGATATCACCCTGAAAGAGAGGGACTGAGAGATAGTGTAGAGATATCCCCCTGAGAGAGACAGTGGATTGAGAGACACAAGTCAGTGTACAGATATCACCCTGAAAGAGAGGGGCATGAGAGAGACCAGTCAGTGTGCAGATATCTCCCTGAGAGAGAGGGGATTGAGAGACACCAGTCAGTGAACAGATGTCTCCCTGAAAGAGAGGGATTGTGAGACACTAGTCAGTGAACAGATGTCTCCCTGAAAGAGAGGGACTGGGAGACACCAGTCAGTGTACAGATATCACCCTGAAAGAGAGGGACTGAGAGACACCAGTCAGTGAACAGATGTCTCCCTGAAAGAGAGGGACTGAGAGACACCAGTCAGTGTACAGATGTCACCCTGAATGAGAAGGGACTGAGAGACATCAGTCAGTGTACAGATATCACCATGAATGAGAGGGGACTGGGAGACACCAGTCAGTGTACAGATATCACCCTGAATGAGAGGGACTGAGAGACACCAGTCAGTGTACAGATATCACCCTGAAAGAGAGGGACTGAGAGATACCTGTCAGTGAACAGATTTCTCCCTGAAAGAGAGGGACTGAGAGACACCAGTCAGTGAACAGATGTCTCCCTGAAAGAGAGGGACTGGGAGACACCAGTCAGTGTACAGATATCACCCTGAATGAGAGGGACTGAGAGATAGTGTAGAGATATCCCCCTGAGAGAGACAGTGGATTGAGAGACACAAGTCAGTGTACAGATATCACCCTGAAAGAGAGGGGCATGAGAGAGACCAGTCAGTGTGCAGATATCTCCCTGAGAGAGAGGGGATTGAGAGACACCAGTCAGTGAACAGATGTCTCCCTGAAAGAGAGGGACTGTGAGACACTAGTCAGTGAACAGATGTCTCCCTGAAAGAGAGGGACTGGGAGACACCAGTCAGTGTACAGATATCACCCTGAAAGAGAGGGACTGAGAGACACCAGTCAGTGAACAGATGTCTCCCTGAAAGAGAGGGACTGAGAGACACCAGTCAGTGTACAGATGTCACCCTGAATGAGAAGGGACTGAGAGACATCAGTCAGTGTACAGATATCACCATGAATGAGAGGGGACTGGGAGACACCAGTCAGTGTACAGATATCACCCTGAATGAGGGGGACTGAGAGACACCAGTCAGTGAAAAGATGTCTCCCTGAAAGAGAGGGACTGAGAGACACCAGTCAGTGAACAGATATCACCCTGAATGAGAGGGGACTGTGAGACACCAGTCAGTGTACACATGTCACCCTGAATGAGAAGGGACTGAGAGACATCAGTCAATGTACAGATATCACCCTGAATGAAAGGGGGCTGAGAGACACCAGTCAGTGTACAGATATCACCCTGAAAGAGAGGGGACTGAGAGACACCAATCAGTGTACAGTTATCACCCTGAAAGAGAGGGACTGAGAGACACCAGTCAGTGTACAGATATCACCCTGAAAGAGAGGGACTGAGAGACACCAGTCAGTGTACAGATATCACCCTGAATGAGAAGGGACTGAGAGACATCAGTCAGTGTACAGATATCACCCTGAATGAAAGGGGACTGAGAGACACCAGTCAGTGTACAGATATCACCCTGAAAGAGAGGGGACTGAGAGACACCAATCAGTGTACAGATAACACCCTGAAAGAGAGGGACTGAGAGACACCAGTCAGTGAACAGATATCACCCTGAATGAGAGGGGACTGTGAGACACCAGTCAGTGTACAGATATCACCCTGAATGAGAGGGACTGAGATGCACCAGTCAGTGTACAGATATCACCCTGAAAGAGAGGGACTGAGAGACACCAGTCAGTGTACAGATATCTCCCTGAAAGTGAGGGACTGAAAGACACCAGTCAGTGTACAGATATCCGCCTGAGAGAAAGGGACTGGGCGACAGCACACAGTGTACAGATATCACCCTGAATGAGAGGGACTGAGATGCACCAGTCAGTGTACAGATATCACCCTGAATGAGAGGGACTGAGATGCACCAGTCAGTGTACAGATATCACCCTGAATGAGAGGGACTGAGATGCACCAGTCAGTGTACAGATATCTCCCTGAAAGAGAGGGACTGAGAGACACCAGTTGGTGTACAGATATCACCCTGAGAGAGAGACTGAGTGACAGCAGTCAGTGTACAGATATCTCCGTGAAATTGACGGGCTGAGGGACTGTGTACAGATAACCACCTGAGAGAGACAGGCGACTGAGATACACCAGTCAGTGTACAGATATCCACCTGAGAGAAAGGGACTGGGCGACAGCACACAGTGCACAGATATCACCCTGACAGAGACTGGGGATTGAGAGGCACCAGTCAGTGTTTTGATATCACCCTAAAAGAGAGGGAACTGAGAGACACCAGTCAGTGTACAGATATCACCCTGAATGAGAGGGATTGAGAGACAGTGTAGAGATATCCCCCTGAGAGAGAAAGTGGATTGAGAGACACCAGTCAGTGTACAGATTTCACACAGAAAGAGAGGGACTGAGAGACATCAGTAAGTGTACAAATGTCCCCTGAGGAGGGACAGGGGAATTGAGATACACCAGTCAGTGTACAGGTATCACCCTGAAGGAGAGGGGACTGAGAGACACAAGTCTGTGTACAGATATCACCCTGAAAGAGAGGGACTGAGAGACAGTGTAGAGATATCCCCCTGAGAGAGACAGTGGATTGAGAGACACAAGTCAGTGTACAGATATCACCCTGAAAGAGAGGGACTGAGAGACACCAGTCAGTGTACAGATATCACCCTGAATGAGATGGGACTGAGAGACATCAGTCAGTGTACAGATATCACCCTGAATGAAAGGGGACTGAGAGACACCAGTCAGTGTACAGATATCACCCTGAAAGAGAGGGGACTGAGAGACACCAATCAGTGTACAGATATCACCCTGAAAGAGAGGGACTGAGAGACACCAGTCAGTGTACAGATATCACCCTGAAAGAGAGGGACTGAGAGACACCAGTCAGTGTACAGATACCACCCTGAATGAGAGGGGACTGAGAGACACCAGTCAGTGTAAAGACATCCACCGGAGAGAGAGGGGACTGAGAGATGCCAGTCAGTGTACAGATATCAACCCTAGAGAGAGGGGACTGAGAGACACCATTCAGTGTACAGATATCACCCTGAATGAGAGGGGACTGAGAGACACCAGTCAGTGTAAAGACATCCACCGGAGAGAGAGGGGACTGAGAGATGCCAGTCAGTGTACAGATATCAACCCTAGAGAGAGGGGACTGAGAGACACCATTCAGTGTACAGATATCACCCTGAATGAGAGGGGACTGAGAGACACCAGTCAGTGTACAGATAGCACCCTGAATGAAAGGGGACTGTGAGACACCAGTCAGTGTACAGATATCACCCTGAAAGAGAGGGACTGAGAAACACCAGTCAGTGAACAGAAATCACCCTGAATGAGAGGGACTGAGATGCACCAGTCAGTGTACAGATATCACGCTGAAAGAGAGGGACTGAGAGACACCGGTCAATATACAGATATCACCCTGAAAGAGAGGGACTGAGAGACACCAGTCAGTGTACAGATATCACCCTGAATGAGAGGGACTGAGAGACACCTGTCAGTGTACAGATATCTCCCTGAAAGAGAGGGACTGAGAGAAACCAGTTGGTGGACAGATATCACCCTGAGAGAGAGACTGAGTGACAGGAGTCAGTGTACAGATATCACCCTGAAAGTGAGGGACTGAAAGACACCAGTCAGTGTACAGATATCCACCTGAGAGAAAGGGACTGGGCGACAGCACACAGTGTACAGATATCACCCTGACAGAGACTGGGGATTGAGAGCCACCAGTCAGTGTACAGATAACCTCTTGAGAGAGACAGGGGATTGAGAGGCACCAGTCAGTGTACAGATATCACCCTAAAAGAGAGGGATTGAGAGACAGTGTAGAGATATCCCCCTGAGAGAGAAAGTGGATTGAGAGACACCAGTCAGTGTACAGATTTCACACTGAAAGAGAGGGACTGAGAGACATCAGTCAGTGTACAAATGTCCCCTGAGGAGGGTCAGGGGAATTGAGATACACCAGTCAGTGTACAGGTATCACCCTGAAGGAGAGGGGACTGAGAGACACAAGTCAGTGTACAGATATCACCCTGAAAGAGAGGGACTGAGAGACAGTGTAGAGATATCCCCCTGAGAGAGACAGTGGATTGAGAGACACCAGTCAGTGTACAGATATCACCCTGAAAGAGAGGGACTGAGAAACACCAGTCAGTGAACAGAAATCACCCTGAATGAGAGGGGACTGTGAGACACCAGTCAGTGTACAGATACCACCCTGAATGAGAGGGACTGAGAGACACCAGTCAGTGTACAGATATCACCCTGAAAGAGAGGGACTGAGAGACATCAGTCAGTGTACAGATATCACCCTGAATGAAAGGGGACTGAGAGACACCAGTCAGTGTACAGATATCAACCTGAAAGAGAGGGGACTGAGAGACACCAATCAGAGTACAGATATCACCCTGAAAGAGAGGGACTGAGAGACACCAGTCAGTGAACAGATATCACCCTGAATGAGAGGGGACTGTGAGACACCAGTCAGTGTACAGATATCACCCTGAATAAGAGGGACTGAGATGCACCAGTCAGTGTACAGATATCACCCTGAAAGAGAGGGACTGAGAGACACCAGTCACTGTACAGATATCACCCTGAATGAGAGGGGACTGAGAGACACCAGTCAGTGTACAGATATCTCCCTGAAAGAGAGGGACTGAAAGACACCAGTCAGTGTACAGATATCCGCCTGAGAGAAAGGGACTGGGCGACACCAGTCACTGTACAGATATCACCCTGAATGAGAGGGGACTGAGAGACACCAGTCAGTGTACAGATATCTCCCTGAAAGAGAGGGACTGAAAGACACCAGTCAGTGTACAGATATCCACCTGAGAGAAAGGGACTGGGCGACAGCACACAGTGTACAGATATCACCCTGACAGAGACTGGGGATTGAGAGCCACCAGTCAGTGTACAGATATCCTCTTGAGAGAGACAGGGGATTGAGAGGCACCAGTCAGTGTTTTGATATCACCCTAAAAGAGAGGGAACTGAGAGACACCAGTCAGTGTACAGATATCACCCTGAAAGAGAGGGATTGAGAGACAGTGTAGAGATATCCCCCTGAGAGAGAAAGTGGATTGAGAGACACCAGTCAGTGTACAGATTTCACACAGAAAGAGAGGGACTGAGAGACATCAGTCAGTGTACAAACGTCCCCTGAGGAGGGACAGGGGAATTGAGATACACCAGTCAGTGTACAGGTATCACCCTGAAGGAGAGGGGACTGAGAGACACAAGTCAGTGTACAGATATCACCCTGAAAGAGAGGGACTGAGAGACAGTGTAGAGATATCCCCCTGAGAGAGACAGTGGATTGAGAGATACAAGTCAGTGTACTGATATCACCCTGAAAGAGAGGGACTGAGAGACACCAGTCAGTGCACAGATATCACCCTGAATGAGATGGGACTGAGAGACACCAGTCAGTGTACAGATGTCACCCTGAATGAGAAGGGACTGAGAGACATCAGTCAGTGTACAGATAGCACCCTGAATGAAAGGGGACTGAGAGACACCAGTCAGTGTACAGATATCACCCTGAAAGAGAGGGACTGAGAAACACCAGTCAGTGAACAGAAATCACCCTGAATGAGAGGGCACTGTGAGACACCAGTCAGTGTACAGATATCACGCTGAAAGAGAGGGACTGAGAGACACCAGTCAGTATACAGATATCACCCTGAATGAGAGGGGACTGAGAGACACCAGTCAGTGTACAGATATCACCCGGAAAGAGAGGGACTGAGAGACACCAGTCAGTGAACAGAAATCACCCTGAATGAGAGGGGACTGTGAGACACCAGTCAGTGTACAGATATCACGCTGAAAGAGAGGGACTGAGAGACACCAGTCAGTATACAGATATCACCCTGAATGAGAGGGGACTGAGAGACACCAGTGTACAGATATCACCCGGAAAGAGAGGGACTGAGAGACACCAGTCACTGTACAGATATCACCCTGAATGAGAGGGACTGAGTGACAGCAGTCAGTGTACAGATATCACCCTGAAAGAGAGGGACTGAGAGACACCAGTCAGTGTACAGATATCCACCTGAGAGAAAGGGACTGGGCAACAGCACACAGTGTACAGATATCACCCTGACAGAGACTGGGGATTGAGAGCCACCAGTCAGTGTACAGATATCCTCTTGAGAGAGACAGGGGATTGAGAGGCACCAGTCAGTGTACAGATATCACCCTGAAAGAGAGGGATTGAGAGACAGTGTAGAGATATCCCCCGAGAGAGACAGTGGATTGAGAGACACCAGTCAGGGTACAGATGTCACCCTGAATGAGAAGGGACTGAGAGACATCAGTCAGTGTACAGATATCACCCTGAATGAAAGGGGACTGAGAGACACCAGTCAGTGTACAGATATCACCCTGAAAGAGAGGGGATTGAGAGACACCAGTCAGTGTACAGATATCACCTTGAATGAGAGGGACTGAGATGCACCAATCAGTGTACAGATATCACCCTGAAAGAGAATGACTGAGAGACACCAGTCAGTATACAGATATCACCCTGAAAGAGCGGGGACTGAGAGACACCAGTCAGTGTAAAGACATCCACCGGAGAGAGAGGGGACTGAGAGATGCCAGTCAGTGTACAGATATCAACCCGAGAGAGAGGGGACTGAGAGACACCATTCAGTGTACAGATATCACCCTGAATGAGAGGGGACTGGGAGACACCAGTCAGTGTACAGATATCACCCTGAATGAGAGGGGACTGGGAGACACCAGTCAGTGTACAGATATCACCCTGAAAGAGAGGGACTGAGAGACACCAGTCAGTGAACAGATATCACCCTGAATGAGAGGGGACTGGGAGACACCAGTCAGTGTACAGATATCACCCTGAAAGAGAGGGGACTGAGAGACACCTGTCCGTGTGCAGATAACTCCCTGAAAGAGAGGGACTGAGAGACACCAGTTGGTGTACAGATATCACCCTGAGAGAGAGGGACTGAGAGAAACCAGTTGGTGGACAGATATCACCCTGAGAGAGAGACTGAGTGACAGCAGTCAGTGTACAGATATCTCCCTGAAATTGACGGGCTGAGGGACTGTGTACAGATAACCACCTGAGAGAGACAGGCGACTGAGATACACCAGTCAGTGTACAGATATCTCCCTGAAAGTGAGGGACTGAAAGACACCAGTCAGTGCACAGATATCACCCTGAATGAGATGGGACTGAGAGACACCAGTCAGTGTACAGATGTCACCCTGAATGAGAAGGGACTGAGAGACATCAGTCAGTGTACAGATATCACCCTGAATGAAAGGGGACTGAGAGACACCAGTCAGTGTACAGATGTCACCCTGAATGAGAAGGGACTGAGAGACATCAGTCAGTGTACAGATATCACCCTGAATGAAAGGGGACTGAGAGACATCAGTCAGTGTACAGATATCACCCTGAATGAAAGGGGACTGAGAGACACCAGTCAGTGTACGGCTATCTCCCTGAAAGAGAGGGGAATGAGAGAGACCAGTCAGTGTGCAGCTATCTCCCTGAGAGAGAGGGGATTGAGAGACACCAGTCAGTGTGCAGATATCACCCTGAATGAGATGGGACTGGGAGACACCAGTCAGTGTCACCCTGAATGAGAGGGACTGAGATGCACCAGTCAGTGTACAGATATCACCCTGAAAGAGAGGGACTGAGAGACACCAGTCAGTGAACAGATGTCTCCCTGAAAGAGAGGGACTGAGAGACACCAGTCAGTGTACGGCTATCTCCCTGAGAGAGAGGGGACTGGGAGACACCAGTCAGTGTCACCCTGAATGAGAGGGACTGAGATGCACCAGTCAGTGTACAGATATCACCCTAAAAGAGAGGGGACTGGGAGACACCAGTCAGTGTCACCCTGAATGAGAGGGACTGAGATGCACCAGTCAGTGTACAGATATCACCCTGAAAGAGAGGGACTGAGAGACACCAGTCAGTGAACAGATGTCTCCCTGAAAGAGAGGGGACTGGGAGACACCAGTCAGTGTCCAGATATCACCCTGAAAGAGAGGGATTGAGAGTCAGTGTACAGATATCACCCTGAAAGAGAGGGACTGAGAGACACCAGTCAGTGTACAGGTTTCACCCTGAAAGAGAGGGATTGAGAGACATCAGTCAGTGTACAAATGTCCCCTGAGGAGGGACAGGGGAATTGAGATACACCAGTCAGTGTACAGGTATCACCCTGAAGGAGAGGGGACTGAGAGACACTAGTCAGTGTACAGATATCACCCTGAAAGAGAGGGACTGAGAGATAGTGTAGAGATATCACCCTGAGAGAGAAAGTGGATTGAGAGACACCAGTCAGTGTACAGATATCACCCTGAAAGAGAGGGACTGAGAGACACCAGTCAGTGTACAGATATCACCCTGAAAGAGAGGGACTGAGAGACACCAGTCAGTGTACAGATGTCACCCTGAATGAAAGGGGACTGAGAGACATCAATCAGTGTACAGATATCACTCTGAAAGAGAGGGACTGAGAGACACCAGTCAGTGTACAGATATCACCCTGAAAGAGAGGGACTGAGAGACACCAGTCATTGTACAGATATCACCCTGAATGAGAGGGGACTGAGAGACACCAGTCAGTGTAAAGACATCCACCGGAGAGAGAGGGGACTGAGAGACACCATTCAGTGTACAGATATCACCCTGAATGAGAGGGGACTGAGAGACACCAGTCAGTGTAAAGACATCCACCGGAGAGAGACGGGACTGAGAGATGCCAGTCAGTGTACAGGTATCAACCCTCGAGAGAGGGGACTGAGAGACACCATTCAGTGTACAGATATCACCCTGAAAGAGAGGGACTGAGAGACACCAGTCAGTGTACGGCTATCTCCCTGAAAGAGAGGGGAATGAGAGAGACCAGTCAGTGTGCAGCTATCTCCCTGAGAGAGAGGGGATTGAGAGACACCAGTCAGTGAACAGATGTCTCCCTGAAAGAGAGGGACTGAGAGACACCAGTCAGTGTACAGATGTCTCCCTGAAAGAGAGGGGACTGAGAGACACCAGTCCGTGTACAGATATCACCCTGAAAGAGAGGGGACTGAGAGACACCAGTCAGTGTACAGATATCACCCTGAAAGTGAGGGACTGAGAGACACCAGTCAGTGTACAGATATCACCCTGAAAGAGAGGGGACTGAGAGACACCAGTCAGTGTACAGATGTCACCCTGAAAGAGAGGGGACTGAGAGACACCAGTCAGTGTACAGATATCACCCTGAAAGAGAGGGACTGAGAGACACCAGTCATTGTACAGATATCACCCTGAATGAGACGGGACTGAGAGACACCAGTCAGTGCACAGATATCACCGTGAAAGAGAGGGACTGAGAGATACCTGTCAGTGAACAGATGTCTCCCTGAAAGAGAGGGACTGAGAGACACCAGTCAGTGAACAGATGTCTCCCTGAAAGAGAGGGACTGGGAGACACCAGTCATTGTACAGATATCACCCTGAATGAGAGGGACTGAGAGATAGTGTAGAGATATCCCCCTGAGAGAGACAGTGGATTGAGAGACACAAGTCAGTGTACAGATATCACCCTGAAAGAGAGGGGCATGAGAGAGACCAGTCAGTGTGCAGATATCTCCCTGAGAGAGAGGGGATTGAGAGACACCAGTCAGTGAACAGATGTCTCCCTGAAAGAGAGGGACTGTGAGACACTAGTCAGTGAACAGATGTCTCCCTGAAAGAGAGGGACTGGGAGACACCAGTCAGTGTACAGATATCACCCTGAAAGAGAGGGACTGAGAGACACCAGTCAGTGAACAGATGTCTCCCTGAAAGAGAGGGACTGAGAGACACCAGTCAGTGTACAGATGTCACCCTGAATGAGAAGGGACTGAGAGACATCAGTCAGTGTACAGATATCACCATGAATGAGAGGGGACTGAGAGACACCAGTCAGTGTACAGATATCACCCTGAATGAGAGGGACTGAGAGACACCAGTCAGTGTCCAGATATCACCCTGAAAGAGAGGGACTGAGAGATACCTGTCAGTGAACAGATGTCTCCCTGAAAGAGAGGGACTGAGAGACACCAGTCAGTGAACAGATGTCTCCCTGAAAGAGAGGGACTGGGAGACACCAGTCAGTGTACAGATATCACCCTGAATGAGAGGGACTGAGAGATAGTGTAGAGATATCCCCCTGAGAGAGATAGTGGATTGAGAGACACAAGTCAGTGTACAGATATCACGCTGAAAGAGAGGGACTGAGAGACACCAGTCAGTATACAGATATCACCCTGAATGAGAGGGGACTGAGAGACACCAGTCAGTGTACAGATATCACCCGGAAAGAGAGGGACTGAGAGACATCAGTCAGTGTACAGATATCACCCTGAATGAAAGGGGACTGAGAGACACCAGTCAGTGTACAGATATCACCCTGAATGAGAAGGGACTGAGAGACATCAGTCAGTGTACAGATATCACCCTGAATGAAAGGGGACTGAGAGACACCAGTCAGTGTACAGATATCACCCTGAAAGAGAGGGGATTGAGAGACACCAGTCAGTGTACAGATATCACCTTGAATGAGAGGGACTGAGATGCACCAATCAGTGTACAGATATCACCCTGAAAGAGAATGACTGAGAGACACCAGTCAGTATACAGATATCACCCTGAAAGAGCGGGGTCTGAGAGACACCAGTCAGTGTAAAGACATCCACCGGAGAGAGAGGGGACTGAGAGATGCCAGTCAGTATACAGATATCAACCCGAGAGAGAGGGGACTGAGAGACACCATTCAGTGTACAGATATCACCCTGAATGAGAGGGGACTGGGAGACACCAGTCAGTGTACAGATATCACCCTGAATGAGAGGGGACTGGGAGACACCAGTCAGTGTACAGATATCACCCTGAAAGAGAGGGACTGAGAGACACCAGTCAGTGAACAGATATCACCCTGAATGAGAGGGGACTGGGAGACACCAGTCAGTGTACAGATATCACCCTGAAAGAGAGGGGACTGAGAGACACCTGTCCGTGTGCAGATATCTCCCTGAAAGAGAGGGACTGAGAGACACCAGTTGGTGTACAGATATCACCCTGAGAGAGAGGGACTGAGAGAAACCAGTTGGTGGACAGATATCACCCTGAGAGAGAGACTGAGTGACAGCAGTCAGTGTACAGATATCTCCCTGAAATTGACGGGCTGAGGGACTGTGTACAGATAACCACCTGAGAGAGACAGGCGACTGAGATACACCAGTCAGTGTACAGATATCTCCCTGAAAGTGAGGGACTGAAAGACACCAGTCAGTGCACAGATATCACCCTGAATGAGATGGGACTGAGAGACACCAGTCAGTGTACAGATGTCACCCTGAATGAGAAGGGACTGAGAGACACCAGTCAGTGTACAGATGTCACCCTGAATGAGAAGGGACTGAGAGACATCAGTCAGTGTACAGATATCACCCTGAATGAAAGGGGACTGAGAGACACCAGTCAGTGTACAGATGTCACCCTGAATGAGAAGGGACTGAGAGACATCAGTCAGTGTACAGATATCACCCTGAATGAAAGGGGACTGAGAGACACCAGTCAGTGTACGGCTATCTCCCTGAGAGAGAGGGGATTGAGAGACACCAGTCAGTGTGCAGATATCACCCTGAATGAGATGGGACTGGGAGACACCAGTCAGTGTCACCCTGAATGAGAGGGACTGAGATGCACCAGTCAGTGTACAGATATCACCCTGAAAGAGAGGGACTGAGAGACACCAGTCAGTGAACAGATGTCTCCCTGAAAGAGAGGGACTGAGAGACACCAGTCAGTGTACGGCTATCTCCCTGAGAGAGAGGGGACTGGGAGACACCAGTCAGTGTCACCCTGAATGAGAGGGACTGAGATGCACCAGTCAGTGTACAGATATCACCCTGAAAGAGAGGGGACTGGGAGACACCAGTCAGTGTCACCCTGAATGAGAGGGACTGAGATGCACCAGTCAGTGTACAGATATCACCCTGAAAGAGAGGGACTGAGAGACACCAGTCAGTGAACAGATGTCTCCCTGAAAGAGAGGGGACTGGGAGACACCAGTCAGTGTCCAGATATCACCCTGAAAGAGAGGGATTGAGAGTCAGTGTACAGATATCACCCTGAAAGAGAGGGACTGAGAGACACCAGTCAGTGTACAGGTTTCACCCTGAAAGAGAGGGATTGAGAGACATCAGTCAGTGTACAAATGTCCCCTGAGGAGGGACAGGGGAATTGAGATACACCAGTCAGTGTACAGGTATCACCCTGAAGGAGAGGGGACTGAGAGACACTAGTCAGTGTACAGATATCACCCTGAAAGAGAGGGACTGAGAGATAGTGTAGAGATATCACCCTGAGAGAGAAAGTGGATTGAGAGACACCAGTCAGTGTACAGATATCACCCTGAAAGAGAGGGACTGAGAGACACCAGTCAGTGTACAGATATCACCCTGAAAGAGAGGGACTGAGAGACACCAGTCAGTGTACAGATGTCACCCTGAATGAAAGGGGACTGAGAGACATCAATCAGTGTACAGATATCACTCTGAAAGAGAGGGACTGAGAGACACCAGTCAGTGTACAGATATCACCCTGAAAGAGAGGGACTGAGAGACACCAGTCATTGTACAGATATCACCCTGAATGAGAGGGGACTGAGAGACACCAGTCAGTGTAAAGACATCCACCGGAGAGAGAGGGGACTGAGAGACACCATTCAGTGTACAGATATCACCCTGAATGAGAGGGGACTGAGAGACACCAGTCAGTGTAAAGACATCCACCGGAGAGAGACGGGACTGAGAGATGCCAGTCAGTGTACAGGTATCAACCCTCGAGAGAGGGGACTGAGAGACACCATTCAGTGTACAGATATCACCCTGAAAGAGAGGGACTGAGAGACACCAGTCAGTGTACGGCTATCTCCCTGAAAGAGAGGGGAATGAGAGAGACCAGTCAGTGTGCAGCTATCTCCCTGAGAGAGAGGGGATTGAGAGACACCAGTCAGTGAACAGATGTCTCCCTGAAAGAGAGGGACTGAGAGACACCAGTCAGTGTACAGATGTCTCCCTGAAAGAGAGGGGACTGAGAGACACCAGTCCGTGTACAGATATCACCCTGAAAGAGAGGGGACTGAGAGACACCAGTCAGTGTACAGATATCACCCTGAAAGTGAGGGACTGAGAGACACCAGTCAGTGTACAGATATCACCCTGAAAGAGAGGGGACTGAGAGACACCAGTCAGTGTACAGATGTCACCCTGAAAGAGAGGGGACTGAGAGACACCAGTCAGTGTACAGATATCACCCTGAAAGAGAGGGACTGAGAGACACCAGTCATTGTACAGATATCACCCTGAATGAGACGGGACTGAGAGACACCAGTCAGTGAACAGATATCACCGTGAAAGAGAGGGACTGAGAGATACCTGTCAGTGAACAGATGTCTCCCTGAAAGAGAGGGACTGAGAGACACCAGTCAGTGAACAGATGTCTCCCTGAAAGAGAGGGACTGGGAGACACCAGTCATTGTACAGATATCACCCTGAATGAGAGGGACTGAGAGATAGTGTAGAGATATCCCCCTGAGAGAGACAGTGGATTGAGAGACACAAGTCAGTGTACAGATATCACCCTGAAAGAGAGGGGCATGAGAGAGACCAGTCAGTGTGCAGATATCTCCCTGAGAGAGAGGGGATTGAGAGACACCAGTCAGTGAACAGATGTCTCCCTGAAAGAGAGGGACTGTGAGACACTAGTCAGTGAACAGATGTCTCCCTGAAAGAGAGGGACTGGGAGACACCAGTCAGTGTACAGATATCACCCTGAAAGAGAGGGACTGAGAGACACCAGTCAGTGAACAGATGTCTCCCTGAAAGAGAGGGACTGAGAGACACCAGTCAGTGTACAGATGTCACCCTGAATGAGAAGGGACTGAGAGACATCAGTCAGTGTACAGATATCACCCTGAGAGAGAGGGACTGAGAGAAACCAGTTGGTGGACAGATATCACCCTGAGAGAGAGACTGAGTGACAGGAGTCAGTGTACAGATATCTCCGTGAAATTGACGGGATGAGGGACTGTGTACAGATAACCACCTGAGAGAGACAGGCGACTGAGCTACACCAGTCAGTGTACAGATATCCACCTGAGAGAAAGGGACTGGGCGACAGCACACAGTGCACAGATATCCTCTTGAGAGAGAGGGGACTGAGAGACACCATTCAGTGTATAGATTTCTCCCTGCGAGACAGAGCGGGGACTGAGAGACACTAGTCAGTGGACAGATTTCTCCCTGCGAGACAGAGCGGGGACTGAGAGATCGCAGGCTGGGCAACGCCAGTCCGAGCCTGATTTGTGTTAGTGTGGTTATAAGTGGCTGTAAACACAACTGATATACACATTATATCGCAGTGGTGCAGCATCCTCACCTACCAGTGAGTTCTCGTGAACTGGAATGCACTGCCTGAAAGGCAGATGGAAGCAGGTTCAATAGAACTTTCGAAAGAGCATTGGATATATAATTGAAAGAAAAAAATTACCGGACTCTGGGGAAAGAGCAGACGTGGGGGACTAATTGGATCTACCAAAGGGCTGGCACATGCACAATGAGCTGAAGGGCCTCCTTCTGTGCTGTACATTCTGTGCATGCGGATAGCTAAAAATGAAACTTGATTTATAAAAAAATGCAGATATGGAATTGATGTAATGATTATGCTGACCGACAGAAGACACTGACTCTCACTGGGTCCAGTTCAACAGACACTGACTCTCACTGGGTCCAGTTTAACAGACACTGACTCTCACTGGGTACAGTTCAACAGACACTGACTCTCATTGGGTCCAGTTCAACAGACACTGACTCTCACTGGGTCCAGTTCAACAGACACTGACCCTCACTGGGTCCAGTTCAACAGACACTGACTCTCACTGGGTCCAGTTCAACAGACACTGACTCTCACTGGGTCCAGTTCAACAGACACTGACTCTCACTGGGTCCAGTTCAACAGACACTGACTCTCACTGGGTCCAGTTCAACAGACACTGACTCTCACTGGGTCCAGTTCAACAGACACTGACTCTCACTGGGTCCAGTTCAACAGATACTGACTCTCACTGGGTCCAGTTCAACAGACACTGACTCTCACTGGGTCCAGTTCAACAGACACTGACTCTCACTGGGTCCAGTTCAACAGACACTGACTCTCACTGGGTCCAGTTCAACAGACACTGACTCCCACTGGGTCCAGTTCAACAGACACTGACTCTCACTGGGTACAGTTCAACAGACACTGACTCCCACTGGGTCCAGTTCAACAGACACTGACTCCCACTGGGTCCAGTTCAACAGACACTGACTCCCACTGGGTCCAGTTCAACAGACACTGACTCTCACTGGGTCCAGTTCCACAGACACTGACTCTCACTGGGTCCAGTTCAACAGACACTGACTCTCACTGGGTCCAGTTCAACAGACACTGACTCTCACTGGGTCCAGTTCCACAGACACTGACTCTCACTGGGTAGAGTTCCACAGACACTGACTCTCACTGGGTACAGTTCCACAGACACTGACTCTCACTGGGTACAGTTCCACAGACACTGACTCTCACTGGGTACAGTTCCACAGACACTGACTCTCACTGGGTGCAGTTCCACAGACACTGACTCTCACTGGGTCCAGTTCAACAGACACTGACTCTCACTGGGTCCAGTTCAACAGACACTGACTCTCACTGGGTCCAGTTCAACAGACACTGACTCTCACTGGGTCCAGTTCAACAGACACTGACTCCCACTGGGTCCAGTTCAACAGACACTGACTCTCACTGGGTACAGTTCAAAAGACACTGACTCCCACTGGGTCCAGTTCAACAGACACTGACTCCCACTGGGTCCAGTTCAACAGACACTGACTCTCACTGGGTCCAGTTCAACAGACACTGACTCTCACTGGGTACAGTTCCACAGACACTGACTCTCACTGGGTCCAGTTCAACAGACACTGACTCTCACTGGGTCCAGTTCAACAGACACTGACTCTCACTGGGTCCAGTTCAACAGACACTGACTCTCACTGGGTCCAGTTCCACAGACACTGACTCTCACTGGGTCCAGTTCCACAGACACTGACTCTCACTGGGTCCAGTTCCACAGACACTGACTCTCACTGGGTACAGTTCCACAGACACTGACTCTCACTGGGTACAGTTCCACAGACACTGACTCTCACTGGGTGCAGTTCCACAGACACTGACTCTCACTGGGTGCAGTTCCACAGGCACTGACTCTCACTGGGTCCAGTTCAACAGACACTGACTCTCACTGGGTCCAGTTCAACAGACACTGACTCTCACTGGGTCCAGTTCAACAGACACTGACTCTCACTGGGTCCAGTTCAACAGACACTGACTCTCACTGGGTCCAGTTCAACAGACACTGACTCCCACTGGGTCCAGTTCAACAGACACTGACTCTCACTGGGTACAGTTCAACAGACACTGACTCCCACTGGGTCCAGTTCAACAGACACTGACTCCCACTGGGTCCAGTTCAACAGACACTGACTCTCACTGGGTCCAGTTCAACAGACACTGACTCTCACTGGGTACAGTTCCACAGACACTGACTCTCACTGGGTCCAGTTCAACAGACATTGACTCTCACTGGGTCCAGTTCAACAGACACTGACTCTCACTGGGTCCAGTTCAACAGACACTGACTCTCACTGGGTCCAGTTCAACAGACACTGACTCTCACTGGGTCCAGTTCAACAGACACTGACTCTCACTGGGTCCAGTTCAACAGACACTGACTCTCACTGGGTACAGTTCAACAGACACTGACTCCCACTGGGTCCAGTTCAACAGACACTGACTCCCACTGGGTCCAGTTCAACAGACACTGACTCTCACTGGGTCCAGTTCAACAGACACTGACTCTCACTGGGTACAGTTCAACAGACACTGACTCTCACTGGGTACAGTTCAACAGACACTGACTCTCTCTGGTGTACATTTCCACAGGCACTGACTCTCACTGGGTACAGTTCAACAGACACTGACTCTCACTGGGTACAGTTCAACAGACACTGACTCTCACTGGGTGCAGTTCCACAGACACTGACTCTCTCTGGTGTACTGTTCCACAGACACTGACTCTCTCTGGTGTACAGTTCCACAGGCACTGACTCTCACTGGTGTACATTTCCACAGGCACTGACTCTCTCTGGTGTACTGTTCCACAGACACTGACTCTCTCTGGTGTACAGTTCCACAGGCACTGACTCTCACTGGTGTACATTTCCACAGACACTGACTCTCTCTGGTGTACAGTTCCACAGACACTGACTCTCACTGGTGTACATTTCCACAGACACTGACTCTCACTGGTGTACATTTCCACAGACACTGACTCTCTCTGGTGTACAGTTCCACAGACACTGACTCTCTCTGGTGTACTGTTCCACAGACACTGACTCTCTCTGGTGTACTGTTCCACAGACACTGACTCTCTCTGGTGTACAGTTCCACAGGCACTGACTCTCACTGGTGTACATTTCCACAGACACTGACTCTCTCTGGTGTACAGTTCCACAGACACTGACTCTCACTGGTGTACATTTCCACAGACACTGACTCTCACTGGTGTACATTTCCACAGACACTGACTCTCTCTGGTGTACAGTTCCACAGACACTGACTCTCACTGGTGTACATTTCCACAGACACTGACTCTCACTGGTGTACATTTCCACAGACACTGACTCTCTCTGGTGTACAGTTCCACAGACACTGATTCTCACTGCTGTACAGTTTCACAGGCACTGACTCTCACTGGGGTACAGTTCAGAGGCATTATGGGGTAGGGCTAATATGGAGTTAGTTCAAAGATCGACCGTGTACTCATTGAATGGTGGAACAGGCTCAAGGGGCTAAATGGCCTTCTCCTATTTATTTATTTATATTTAGAGATATAGCACTGAAACAGGCCCTTCGGCCCACCGAGTCTGTGCTGACCAACAACCACCCATTTATATTAATCCTACATTAACCCCATATTCTCTACCACATCCCCTCCATTCTCCTACCGACACTAGGGGCAATTTACAATGGCCAAATAACCTACCTACATCTTTGGCTGTGGGAGGAAACCAGAGAACCCGGCAGAAACCCACACGGTCACAGGGAGAACTTGCAAACTCCACACATGCAGTACCCAGAATTGAACTCGGGTCACTAGAGCTGTGAGGCAGCGGTGCTCACCACTGCACCACTCAATGTTTGTACAAATATTATTAGCCTGTACGTTGGGAAAACTCCTCTACTCATTTCCAAAACAGTGCAACGGAATCTTTTACGTTCAGATGAGAGGGCAGATGGGTCCCAGTTTAATGCTCATCCAAAAGACGGTACCTCTGTCAGTGGAGCGCTCCTTCAGTGCTGTCCCTCCGACAGTGCGACCCGCCCTGAGTACTGTCCCTCCGACAGTGCTCCTCTCCCTGAGTACTGACCCTCGGACAGTGCAGCTGTCCTTGAGTACTGTCCCTCTGATAGTGCGCCTCTCCCTGAGTACTGTCCCTCCGACAGTGCTCCTCTCCCTGAGTACTGTCCCTCCAACAGTGTGGCTTTCCCTGAGTACGTTCCCTCTGACAATGCGGCTCTCCCTGAGTACTGTCCCTCCGACAGTGCGGCTTTCCCTGAGTACGTTCCCTCTGACAATGCGGCTCTCCCTGAGTACTGTCCCTCCGACAGTGCGGCTTTCCCTGAGTACGTTCCCTCTGACAATGCGGCTCTCTCTGAGTACTGTCCCTCCGACAGTGCGACCCGCCCTGAGTACTCTCCCTACGACAGTGCGACCCGCCCTGAGTACTCTCCCTACGACAGTGCGACCCGCCCTGAGTACGTTCCCTCTGACAATGCGGCTCTCCCTGAGTACTGTCCCTCCGACAGTGCGGCTTGCCCTGAGTACTGATCCTCCGACAGTGCGGCTTGCCCTGAGTACTGCCCCTCCGACAGTGTGGCTCTCCCTGAGTACTGTCCCTCCGACTGTGTGCCTCTCCCCGAGTACTGATCCTCCGACAGTGCGGCTCTCCCTGAGTACTGTCCCTCCGACTGTGCGGCTCTCCCTGAGTACTGCCCCTCCGACTGTGTGGCTCTCCCTGAGTACTGTCCCTCCGACTGTGTGGCTCTCCCTGAGTACTGTCCCTCCGACTGTGTGGCTCTCCCTGAGTACTGTCCCTCCGACTGTGTGGCTCTCCCTGAGTACTGTCCCTCCGACTGTGTGGCTCTCCCTGAGTACTGTCCCTCCGACTGTGTGGCTCTCCCTGAGTACTGTCCCTCCGACTGTGTGGCTCTCCCTGAGTACTGACCCTCCGACAGTGTGGCTCTCCCTGAGTACTGTCCCTCCGACTGTGTGGCTCTCCCTGAGTACTGTCCCTCCGACTGTGTGGCTCTCCCTGAGTACTGACCCTCCGACAGTGTGGCTCTCCCTGAGTACTGTCCCTCCGACTGTGTGGCTCTCCCTGAGTACTGTCCCTCCGACTGTGTGGCTCTCCCTGAGTACTGTCCCTCCGACTGTGTGGCTCTCCCTGAGTACTGACCCTCCGACAGTGTGGCATGCCCTGAGTACTGTCCCTCCGACTGTGTGCCTCTCCCTGAGTACTGACCCTCCGACAGTGCGGCATGCCCTGAGTACTGTCCCTCCGACTGTGTGCCTCTCCCTGAGTACTGCCCCCCCGACAGTGCGCCTTCCCCTGAGTAGTGTCCCTTCGACAGTGCGACCCGCCCTGACTACTGTCCCTCTGATAGTGCGGCTTTCCCTGAGTACTCTCCCTCCAACAGTGCGGCTTTCCCTGAGTACTCTCCCTCCAACAGTGCGGCTCTCCCTGAGTACTCTCCCTGCGACATTGCTGCTTTCCCTGAGTACTGTCCCTCCGACATTGTGGCGCTCCCTCAGTAGCACCCCTCCGACAGTATGGCATTCCCTCAGTACTGCTCCTCCATTAATGCAGCCTTCTCTCAGTACTGCTCCTCCATCAGTGTAGCACTGGCTCTCTAACAGTGTAGTACTTCCTCTGTACTGCACTGGAGTGTCAGCCTGGTTTTAGACAGCTGGCAGAAACACTACTAAACAGAAAATCACCTCACAAACAATAACATATTAAACTGTCTTTTGTTCTGTGGGAATAGTTGACAGATGTTGTTCACCAAACAACAGATACAGCAGGCCAACATCAGTGCCAGTTATATGGTCTATGCCTTTACTTTATTATGGCATATGATATCTGTGGCCTGAAGATGTGACCAGCAGTAATGGCCATTTACACAGAATTATGTAGAATTATAAAACAGATATAGGCCATTCGGCTGAACTAGTCTATACAAGTAGTTATGCTCCACTCAAGCCACCTCTTGCCTTTCCTTCCCTAATTCTACCAGCATAACTCGATCTATTCCCTTCTCGTTCATGTGTTTATCTTGCCTCCCCTTAAATGCGTCTATTTTATTTGCCTCAACCACTCCCTACGAACATACAAATTAGGGGCAGGAATAGGCCATTCAGCCCCTTTGAGCCTGCTGATCTGATTGCGACCTCAACTCCACTTTCCCGCCAGCCCCCTATACCCTTTGATTCCCTTGTTTGTCAAGTATCTGTCTACCTCTGCCTTAAAAATATTCAATGACTCTGCCTCCACTGCTCTCCGGGTAAGAGAGTTCCAAAGACTCACAAACCTCTGAGAGAAAAAAATTCTCCTCATCTCCGTATTAAATAGGTGACTCTTATTTTTAAACTGTGTTCCCTAGTTCTAGTCTCTTCCACAAGGGGAAACATCCTTTCAACATCCACCCTGTCAAGTTCTCTCAGGATCATATATGTCTCCAACAAGAGAGAATCTAACTATCTCCCCTTGACATTCAATAGTGTTACAATCACTGAATCCCCCACTATCAACATCCTAGGGGTTACCATTGACCAGAAACTGAACTGGAGAAGTCATATAAATACCGTGGCTACAAGAGCAGGTCAGAGGCTAGGAATCCTGAGGCGAGTAACTCACCTCCTGACTCCCCAAAGACTGTCCACCATCTACAAGGCACAAGTCAGGAGTGTAATGGAATACTCTCCACTTGCCTGGATAGGTGCAACTCCATCAACACTCAAGAAGCTCGACACCATCCAGGACAAAGCAGCCCGCTTGATTGGCACCCCATTCACAAACATTCACTCCCTCCACTACCGACGCACAGCGGCAGCAGTGTGTACCATCTACAAGATTCACTGCAGCAATGCACCAAGGCTCCTCAGACAGCACCTTCCAAACCCGTGACCTCTACCAACTAGAAGGACAGGAGCAGCAAATACATAGGAACACCACCACCTGCAAGGTCCCCTCCAAGCCACACACCATCCTGACTTGGAACTATATTGCCGTTCCTTCACTGTCGCTGGGTAAAAATCCTGGAACTCCCTTCCTAATAGCACTGTGGGTATACCTACCCCACATGGACTGCAGCGGTTCAAGAAGGCAGCTCACCACCACCTTCTCAAGGGTAATTAGGGATGGGTAATAAATGCTGGCCTGGGCAGCGACGCCCACATCCCATGAATGAATAAAAAATAAATAAAAATAAGATCAACTCTCATTCTTCTAAACTCCAATGGATACAGACCCAACCTTTCCAACCTTTCTTCATAAAATAACACCCCCCCCCCCCTGTGGAATGAACCTTCTCTGAACTGCCTCTAATGCATTTATAGCCTTTCTTAAATAAGGAGACCAGAACTGTACACAATACTCCAGTTGTGGTCTTACCAATATCCTATATAACTGTAGCAAAACATCCCTACTTTTATAAAAGCCAATTACTGCAGATGCTGGAAATCTGAAATAAAACAAGAAATGCTGGAAATACTCAGCAGGTCTGCCAGCATTTGTGGAGAGAGAAGCAAAGTTAACATTTCAGGTCTGTGACCTTTCATCAGAACTCCCTACTTTTATATTCCATTCCCCTTGCAATAAACAACAATATTCCATCAACCTTACTAATCACTTGCTGTATCTGCATATTAATGTTTTGTGAATCATGTACCAGGACACCCAGATCCCTCTGCACCTCAGAGTTTTGAAATCTCTCTCCATTTAAATGACATGCTGCTTTTCTATTCTTCCTGCCAAAGTGGATAAGTTCACATTTTCCCACATTATACTCCATTTACCAAATTTTTGCCCACTCACTTAACCTATCAATAACCCTTTGCAGACTCCTGATGTCCTCTTCACAACTTACTTGGTAGTAAGTCCCACATTCTCACTACTTTCTAGGTAACAAATTTTCTTCTGAATTCCCTACTTGATTTAAGCTGCCTCCTATACTAAGACATCGAAATATTTTGGCTCTGGATTTCTGTGGGGCTTCTCCCAACCTCTCACCGCGTCTCCAGTGAATCCCCTGAAAAGCAGCAGAACCTGACTGCTGGTGGCTGTGCAAGCCATTTCTACAGCAGTTCTGCTGATTTTCTGTGTAAATGACAAGCAGCAGACTTTCATGCAATCGGGAGTGACCGAGACTCCCTCTTTTTCACTCCTGCTGCTCTGACTGCTGATTGCAAAGTAGTCTCCCCCACGGCAAACTGTACAGGGATGGGATTGGGCTTGGCTGGGATCTAATACACAGACCACTCATAGGATCATAGAATCATGCAGCACGGAAGGAGGCCAATGGGCCCATCGTGCCTGTGCTGGCTCTTTGGTAGGGCTATCCAGTTAGGCCCACTCCCCTGTTCTTTCCCCAAAGGCCTGCAACTTTCTCCTTTTCAAATAGTCCTGCTTTCATCAACCTGGCAACGCAGTGCCTGCCAGATTGTAATAATTCTCTGTCGTAAAAAAATTCTCCTCATCTTGTCCCCAACTCTTTTTTTCCAATTATCTTAATTCTTTATCCTCTGGTTACCAACCCTCCTGTCAGTTGAAACAGTTTCACCCTGTTTACTCTATTAAAACCATTCATAGTTTTTAACATAATAATAAAAGCAAAATATTGCAGATGCTGGAAATCTGAAATTAAAAAGCAGAAAGTGCTGTCATTAACCTGAAACTTCTCTCTCCACAGATGCTGCCTGACCTGCTGAGTATTTCCAGCATTTTCTGTTTATATGTCATAATTTTTAACACCTTGGTTAAATCTTCACATAACCTACTTTGCTGTAGAGAGAATTCCAGCTTCTCCAGTCTCTCCATATCACCCATAAGGAATGACCACTTGACTGCGGGTGATTGGCAGATGGTCCTGTGTTCAGGAGCATGGGGGGAGGGGGTACGGGGAGGGACTGAAGGAAAAATGAATGGAGGAGAAGAATAATGAAATGCTTTAACACTGAGTAGAAGTTCATTTGGGTGGATGTCGCATAACAGATGTAGAGAAGAGATGTTTAATGAACTGGAGCTCATTGTTTGCACAAACAAAGGATTCTTCTGTAACTGTCGAAAAAGCAATGAGTCAAGTGTAGAGCCCAGGGGGCTACGTTGGCTGAAAATCAAATACTGAGCAGCACCCAGCAATCTAACAAGTCAGTAAGGTGGATGTGCAGAGCTGGGGCCAGAGGACCATGGGAACATATGCAACCTGCAGGAACAAATTGGTCTATTTAAGTTAAAGACAGCCTGCCCGTTCTTCCAGGGTTTATTTATTTTTATTTAGAGATACAGCACTGAAACAGGCCCTTCGGCCCACCGAGTCTGTGCTGACCATCAACCACCCATTTATACTAATCCTACATTAATCCCATTACCCTCTCACATCCCCACAATTCCCCTACCACCTACCTATACTAAACTTACTACCAAGTAAGTTTTTATAATGGCCAATTTACCTATCAACCTGCAAATCTTTGGCATGTGGGAGGAAACCGGAGCACCCGGCGGAAACCCACGCAGTCACAGGGAGAACTTGCAAACTCCACACGGGCAGTACCCAGAATCAAACCCAGGTCGCTGGAGCTGTGAGGCTGTGATGCTAAGTACTGCGCCACTGTGCTGCCCAATATAATAAACCACAGTGAATGTACGGGCTAGGGGATTGATGATTTTTTTTTTTATCATTTCACATTCGTTGCTGCAAAAATACCAAATGATCTCTGAACACATCTATACAAAACTGTCCAATCACACCAATACGAACCCATCCAATCAGACCTATACAAAACCATCTGATCACACTTCTGACAGAAAATCTTATTGAACATGAACAAACCATCCAATCAAAACACTAGTGAAGCATCCAATCACACCTGAGTCAAACCATCCAATAAAACCTCGACCAAACCATCCAATCAGAACCCTTATCAAATCATCCATTCACATCTTTACCAAACCATCCAATGGCACCTGAAACAAATCATGCAATCACATTTGAACCAAACTATCGAATAACATTTGTACCAAACCATCCAATCACGCCAGTAGGAAATCATCTGGTTACAGCCCTGCCAAAATACCGGATCAACCACTTACCGGACCATCCAATCAAACCTCTATCAAGCCATCCAATCACAGCTATCCAAAAACATCCAATCACACCTGAACCAAACCATCTAGTGAACCAACCAATCACAACTCCACCAAACCATCCAATTACGTCTGCCCCAAAACATTCAATCACATCTGTATCAACCTATCAAATCGCCTCTCTATCAAACCATCCAATCACACCTCTATAAAACCATCCAATCATATATGTGCCAGAACACCCAATCACACCTCCATCAAATCCTTCAATCACATCTCTACAAAACCATCCAATTACAGCAGTATGAAATCATCTGATCACACTTCTGCCAAAAAATCCAATTGACCACTTACCGAACCCTGTCAAACCATCCAATCAAAATACTGGTAGAGCATCCGATCACAGCTGAATCAAAACATCCAATCACACATATACCAAACACTCTAATTATACCTACCCAAAATATTCAACCACACCTTGACCAAAAATTCAATCACATCTGCACCAGTCCATCCAATCACAATTAAACCAAACCATACAATCACCCCGTGTCAATCCATCCAATCACCCCTGTGACAAACCGTCCAATCACCTCTGTACCAAAGCATCCAATCAAACCTGTACCCATAAAATCACCCCTGTAGCAACCCATCCCATCACCCCTGCACCAAACCATCCAATCACCCCTGTATCAATCCATCCAATCACCCCTGCACCAAACCATCCAATCACCCCTGTATCAATCCATCCAATCACCTCTGTACCAAACCATCCAATCACATCTTTTGGTGACATAACAGGGAAGCTTGATGAAGGGAATGTGATGAATGGTGTCCATATGGATTTTAAGAAAACATATGATAAAATACCACATAAAAGGCTGGTTAACAAAATTGAGGCTCATGGGAAAGGAGGGTCAGTGGATAAAAATTGGCTTAAAGACAGAAAATAGTGAGTCATGGTAAATGATTATTTTCTAGACTGGAGGATGGTTTTCAGTGGTGTTCCCCAAGGGTCAGTGCTAAGACCACTATTTATAAATGACTTGGATCTTGGAATACAGAGTAGAATTTCAAAATTTGCTGATGACATCAAACATGGAGGATTGACAAACAGTGAGGATGATAAGAATCACCTGCAACAAGACATAGATAGGCTAGCAGAATGGGCAGAGAACTGGCAGATGGAATTTAATACAGAGAAGTGTGAGGTGATGCATTTTGGCAAAAGGGATAGGATGAGACAATATAGACTTAATGGCCCAGTTCTAAAGCGTGTGCTTGAACAGAAGGACCTGGGGGTGCATGTGCATTGATCTTTGAAGGTAGCAGGACATATTGAGAGAGTGGTTAGCAAAGCATATGGGATCTTGGGCTTCATAAGTAGAGGCATTGAGTACAAAAGGAGGGAAGTTATGCTGAACCTTTATAAAGTTCTGGTTCGGCCCTAACTGGAGTATTGCATCCAGTTCTAGTCACCACTCTTTAAGAAGGATGTGAGGGTCCTTGAGAGGGTGCAGAGGAGATTTAGCAGAATGAGGGATTTTAGCTACAAGGTAGGTGGGAGAAGCTGGGGTTGTTCTTGTTGGAGCAAAGGAGACTGTGGGGAGGTTTGATACAGGGATACAAGATTATGACAAGCTTAGAGAAGGTAGGCAAGGAAAATCTGTTCCCATTAACTGATGGTACAAGCACCTGGGTACACCGATTGCAGGTATTGGGCAATGGATGGTAATGACCTGGAAGCCATTGCCCGCAAGGGTGGTGGAAGCGGAGACAATCAAATATTTCAAAAGGAAATTGGATTGGTACTTGAAGGAAGTAAGCTTGCAGGGTTAATAGAATCGAACGGAGGAGTGGGACTGAATGGATTGTTCTGCAGAGAGCCAGCATGGACTCGATGGGCCAAATGGCCTCTTTCGGTGCTGTAAGTGATTCTATGACTCTGTCACACCTATATCAAAACATCCATTCACTCACACTTGTACCAAACCATCCAGACACAACTTCACCAAACCATCCAATCAGACCAGAACCAAACCATCCAAACGCACCTCTACCTAACCATTCATTCACCCCTCTATCAAACCATCCAATCACATGTGACCCAAACCATCCAATCACAACTCTACCAAACCATCCAGTCACACCTGGACCCAACATAAGAACAAAAAAAATAGGAGCAGGAGGAGGCCATTCGGCCCCTCAAGCCTGCTCCACCATTCAATAACATCAACTCACTTTCTTGCCTGCCCCCCCATAACCCTTTACTCTCTTGTAGATCAAAAATCTGTTTAGCTCAACTTGAATATATTCAATGACCCTGTCTTCAGTGCTTTAGGAGAAGAGAATTCCAAAGATTAACGACCCCTCTGAGAGAAGAAAGTCCTCCTCATCTCTGCCTTAAATGGGAGACCCCTTATTCTGAAACTTTGCCTCCTAGTTCTAGATTCCCCCTTGAGCAAAAACATCCTCTCAGCACCTACCCTGTCAAGCCCCCTCAGAGTCTTATATGTTTCACAAGAACACACAAGAAACAGGAGCAGGAGTAGGCCATTCAGCCCTTCGAGCCTGCTCCGCCATTCATTGAGATCATGGCTAATCTTCTACTTCAACACCATTTTCAATAAGATCACCTCTCATTCTTCTAAACCCCAAAGAATATAGGCCCAACCTGCTCAAACCTTTCTCATAAGACAACTCCTACATCCCAGGAATCAACCTGGTGAACGTTCTCTGAACTGCCTCAAATGGGGAGGTGGTGGCGTAGTGGTAATGACCACTAGACTAGTAACACAGAGACCCAGGCTTATGCTCTGGGGACATGGGTTCGAATCCCACCATGGTAGATGATGGAATTTGAATTCAATTGATAAATCTGGAATTAAAAAGCAAGTCTAGTGGTGACCATGAAACCATTGTCGATTGTTGTAAAAATCCATCTGGTTCACTAATGTCCTTTAGGGAAGGAAATCTGCTGTCCTTACCTGGTCTGGCCTACATGTGACTCCAGACCCACAGCAATGTGGTTGACTCTTAAATGCCCTCTGAATTGGTCTAGCAAGCCATTCAGTTCAAGGGCAATTAGGGATGGGCAATAAATGCTGGCATAATCAGTGACGCCCACATCCCATGAACAAAAAAAATGCAAGTATATCCCTCCTTGAATAAGGAGGCCAAAACTGTACACACTACTCAAGGTGTGGTCTTGACAACACCCAATACCGTTGTAGCAAGACCTCCCTATTCTTATACTCCATCACCCTTGCAATAAATTCTATCTGCCTTCCTAATTACTTGCTGTATCTGCATGCTAACTTTTGTGATTCATGTATGAAAACACCTAGATTCCTCTGCTTTTTTAAATTTCCAAAATATACTTTACTCATAAAAATCTGTAAAAATTACATTCCCAAACAGTTTAAAACAGCATCAAGTCAAAGAATACAGACAGTGCAAAGGTGATCAGTTACCTTCTATACAATCATGAGTTGCCTAGATTCCTCTGTATTACAGCATTCTGCAGTATCTCTCCATGTAAGTAATATTTTACTTTACTATTCTACCAAAGTGGATAACCTCACAATTTCCCACATTTTACTCCATCTGCCTAATTTCTGCCCATTCACATAACATCCCTTTGCAGTCTCTGTGTATTCCTCACAACTTGCTTTACTACCTATCTTTGTACTGTCAGCAAATTTGGCTACTGTACACTCTGTCTCTTGATCCAAGTCATTAATATAGATCGTAAATAGTTGCAGCCCCAGCACTGATCCCTGTGGCACCCCACTAGTTACAGTTTGTCAACCTGAAAATGCCACATTTATCCTGACTCTCTATTTCCTGTTAGTTAGCCAATCCCCTATCCATGCTAATATATTACTCCCCACCATGAGCTCTTGTGTAGTAACCTTTTATGTGGCACCTTATCAAATGCCTTTTGGAAATCCAAATACACTGCATCTACTGGTTCCCCTTTACCCACCCTGCTTGTTACATCCTCAAAGAACTCCAATAAATTTGTCAAACACGATTTCCCTTTCACAAAACTATCCAATCACACCTCTACCAAACCATCCATTCACAAATGTAATAAACCATCCAATCACATGTGTCCCAAACATCCAGTCACACGTGTGTCAAACCACCCATTCAGACCTGTATCAATCCATTGCGGCCTGACTATACTCAGAGCCAGCACTTGCAGACCATGGCTGTAGCATAATCTAGTCCTGAGCGTCAGCAAAAGCTTCAATGCACACAGCTCAGTCTCAGACCCAGGAAATAAAGAAGGACTTGCATTTTTATAGCACCTTTCACATCCTCAGGACGAAACAGCCAATGAAGTACTTTTTGAAGTGTAGTCACAGCTGTAGGACAGATGGCAACAAATATGCGTACAGCAAGATCCCACAAAACAGCAATGTTGTAATGACTAAAATAATCTATTTTTCGTGATGTTGGTTGAGGAATAAATATTGACCAGGGCACTGGGGAGAATGTCTCTGCACTTCTTCAAATGGTGCCTTGGAACTCTTTACATCCACCTCAGAGGGCAGACGCTTCCTCGCTTGAGCATCTCATCTGAAAGACGGCACCTCTGACAGTGCAGCACTCACTCAGTACTGTACTAGGGTGTCGGCCTGGGCTTAATGCTGAATTCTCTGGAGTGGGTCCTGAAGCCACAACCTGTCTGACAGGTGAGAGTGCCACTCACTGAGCCACAGCTGGTATAAACACTAGAGTAGGATTTATCCAGCACAATATTACATTTGCTTTATTTATTTATACCTGCTTTTTCTAAATTTGTATATTACAAAGATGTTCTGAAGCATATTCCTTGTTTTCTGTTCCGACAGTATGGCATTGTCATTGATGCTGGTTCCTCTCGCACGACCCTGTTTATTTACAAATGGCCGGCTGGGAAAGAGAATGACACTGGCATTGTGAGTGAGCACAACAACTGCCACGTGAACGGTAAGGGACAATATGTAATCCTGGAGCAGCTGGAATCTTAGCCTAACAGGGCAGTGTCCTGAGCCCTGATCCTCAGCACAGGCCTTCAACACACAAAACCTTCTCTAATCTATCCCAGGCCCAATAATACCAGTGAGATTACCACAGACTCCATAACCAGGGACATGGGCTCAGGCCTACAGCAGGGAAGGGCCACAGATGGGTTACAATTTACACAGAAAGTGGTGAGCACTGTGCGAGAGAAGAGGGTGCGGATTTTTGTAGGTGGGGAGAAATGAGGCAGGTTCAAAGGGAATGAGGGTGAACTAGTTGAGCAGTTTGTCAGTGGAATGGGGAAAGGGAGATGGGGGTAGGTCCTGAGGTGTGGTGTTAGCTGGCACTGTCAGGGAGTCCAATCTACAACTGGGGCAGGGTTAGTGTAGAGGGAGCTTTACTCTGTACCTAACCCGATTTCTTTTCTTTTCTTTGTTTTATTTGTTGAGGGGGCCTTTATTCCTCAGGTGCCCCTTATATACATTCTATAAAATAACTTTACTAAAATCAAATAAATAAAACAAAACTTAAATTAAAATGCCCTTCCTGGCATCGATGGTGCACTCCAGCCTCTGCGCTGCCCATCAGTCGCGGAAGACCTCAAGTGTTCCGGCAGACACCACATGCACCTTCTCCAGGGACACCCGGGCACGAATGTAACCTCAGAAGAGGGGCAGGCAATCAGGGTGGACGGACCCCCCCCCCCCCACCCCCACAACGGCCCACAGCCTGGACCTGTGAATTGCCACGTTGGCCAGGCCCAGGAGCAGATGGACGAGGAGAACCTGCTCCCAGCCCACACCCCTCCGAACTGGGTGTCCAAAGTTCAGGAACATGGGGCTGAAGTACAGCCAAAACTTGAGGAGCAGCCCATTTAAATACTCAAAGAGGGACTGCAACCTCGCACACTCCATCTATACATGGAACACGGACTTGTCCAGGCCGCAAGAATTACAGGCGGCCTGGGAGTCCGTGGACCTACTTAAAAGTTATTGCATGGGACTGCCCTGTGCAACACCCTCCACCCCGATGTAATGGAGGAGGACTCCCATGTAGAGAGACCTCCAGTGAGGATTCCTCTCGCCGTCAGATGGCAACACGGACTGCCACGGTGTGTCCGGGCAGCTGACAAGGGCGAGGAAGTGGAGAGTGTGCAAGAGCCGCCCGTACAGGAAACACATCCGCACTGTGTGGAATGGCATGGAGGGCGTTTCAGAGAGGCAGCTCGGGTTGTGTGGAACCAGCTCCCGAGGAGGGTTTCAGGGCCTGGGTCCGATGAGCAGTTCTGGCTGAGTGGGAGTCAACTCGGCTAGGAGCACTCCACACTCCCGAGCCCCCTCGTCGCCCGCAGTGAGGGGTGTCCTGGGGGCTTCGACTACTCCTCTGCCCCTCGGTCCGTCCCCTGAGCCAGCCGCCCGGACAGCCAAGGTGCTCTCCTCCACCGAAGGGGGAGCGCCCTGACTGGAGGCTACCATGCTCCAGACTCTGAATAGATTCCGGTAAAAGACAGGCAGCTCCCTCAGAGAGGCGCGGCTAACGTTCTCCACTGGGAGCTGTGTGTCGTCTTGAAGGCAGTGCCCCGGCGGAAAAAATACATCGCCAGCGCACACCATCTGGGGGGATGCTTGACGTATGGGGTCCGAAGGCGGAAAGTAGCAGCCTGGGTGCGGACACATGCCAACGACTGGCCGCCCTCCTCAATCAGGAGACTCAGGACCACGACAGAGACCCAGTGATTCCTCTTGCCCCAGAAGAAATCGATGAGCTTCTTCTGGATCTTACTGGCAAATGCAGGGGGTGGTACCACAGCATCGAGCCCACCAGTTGGTTTATGACCAGCGCTTGGCCCCTGTAGGAAAGCACTTGGAGCAGTCCAGTCCAGCGCCCGAGCCGAGTGCTGACTTTCGCCTCCAACTCCTGCTAAGGTGGACTCCCAGATAGAGGAGGTGCCTGGTGTTCCACACAAAAGGTATTAACTCCTCCAGCAGGGAGTCCACCCGCCACTGACCCACCAGGATTCCGGAACATTTCTTCCAATTGATCCTCGCGAAGGATGCAGCAGAAAAGGTCTGTTGGCACTCGCGCATCCGCCACAAGTCAACAGGATCTGTGACCGTGAAGAGTATGTCATCGATGTAAGCCAAGAAGTTGACCCGCATGTCCGGCCCATGCAGAGCCAAACCCGCCAACCTCCTGCAAAGCAGACACAGGAATGGCTCCACGCAGATGGTATATAATTGGCCGGACATGGGGCATCCCTGACGCACTCCTCTCCCAAAGCAAACGGGTGCCATCAAGGACCTGTTAACTTTGACAAGACACTCTGCTGCAGCGAATAAAAATCGAACCCGGGCCACAAAATACGGCCCGAGTCCGAAGTGCGCAGAGTCCCGAAAAGATATTCGTGATCCACCCTGTCGAACGTCTTCTCTTGATCGACGCAGACAGACCAGTCCTCTGGGATAGATGGATCAGGTCCCGGACCAGGTGGATGCTGTGCTGTATCGACTGGACTGGGATCGTGTAGGATTGGTCGGGGTGGATCATGTGGGCCAGCACGGATCCCAGGTGGGTAGACATTGCCCGGGCAAAGATCTTATAATCCGTACTGAGGAGGGAGACCGGATGCCAGTTCTTAAGCAGTAGGAGATCACCCCTCTTCGGCAGTAAGATGATGACTGTCCTACGCCATGAAGGCGCATCTCCCCAGTCGCCAGGCTTTCCCCAGGACCCGCGCGTAATTGCCCTCCAGGACGTCCCAGAACTCCACGTCAGCCCATCCAGCCCCGGGGATTTGCCCCTTGAGAGCTGGTGGAGGGCACTGGTCAGCTCCGCTAATGTGAGTGGAGCCTCCAATCCTTCGGCGCCCTCCAGGCTGACCTGCGGCAGGTCCTCCCACAAAACTCTGCGCGCGTCCTCCCTGGACGAATCTGGAGAGAACAACATGCTGTAATAGGTACGGACCAAAAGGCCCATTCCCTTCGGATGCGTGAAGGAGGATCTGTTGTCGGCCAGCAGCTCAACGAGCTGCTTACTGATCCCCTGCCATTTTTCCAGCGAGTAGAAGAAGGGTGAAGCGCGGTCCAAATCTTGCAGGATCTGGATCCACGACCTCACGTACGCGTGAGCTGCAGATCCCTCAGTGCGCCCTTCTTCTCTTTGTACACCTGCCACAGGGCCAGGTCCACGACGGCCTGACCGAGATGGGACTCCAGGTCAAGCATCTCCCTCTCCAGGCGCCCAATCTCGGCTTCCCGCCTCTTGGTCAACCCCTTTGTGTACTCCTGACAGAAGACACAGATGTGAATCTTGCCCACATCCCACCATAGCCTCAAGGAGGGGAAGCCCCCCTGCTTCCTTCTCCAGTTGGCCCAGAATCGACGAAATCCAGTCCCGGAATCGCTCGTCCTCCAGCAGCCGGTTGTTAAAGTGCCAGTACGCGGACCCCGCCCACGTGCAGAGTGGAGTGAACTCTGCCCACACCAGGTGGTGGTCTGAGCACGGCGCCAGCCACATGTAGGCTGCCGAGACGCAAGAGACGTACCCCTGCAAAAAGTAGAGGCGGTCGATTCGAGACCCTTCTCCTCCTGACCACCATGTGAAGATGCTGGAGTCGGGATGGAGATTCTGCCAGCCGTCCACCAAGTCGAGAGAGCTGATCAGTTCCTTCAACTTCTCCTCCGACGCTTGGCCATGCTGGGGACCGGAACGATCCCTCACCTCGAGGGTACAGTTAAAATCCCCCCCTCCCCGAGGATGGTGCACTCGCTGCTATTGATAGAGCTCAAGCGAGCGGACACTTCTTTAAAAGGCATGCTTGCAACGTGCCGGGCTTGCGCGGGTACACGTTCACAAAGTGGAGCGCCATGGTACCCAGGCGAATGGCAAGGTGGATCAAGCAGCCCGGCACTAGCTCCTTGGCCCCCAAGATCTCTGGCTGAAAAGTTGGGGCCAACAAGATAGTCACCCCACTAGAAATAAGGATTAGGTGACTCATGTAGACCCCGCCCTGACACACCAGGAGCCAGGTGGCTTCATCTCCCAGAACGGTGTGGGTTTCCTGCAGAAAGCTCACTGCATATCTCCCTTCCCTGAGGACTGAGAGATTGTGAAATCTGTGGAGAGACCCCCTGCTGCCGTTGTTGTTGAGGCTGGCTATGGTTATCTTCATGTCAAAGGTTCTTAAAAACCATCACCAACACCTCATTGTGAGGAAGGAGCGGAAGTGCACCTCATCTTCCACTACCCCAGCAACCCATTGAGGAACGCTTTAAACCGGCATCTCTCAACCAGTTTCATGCCTGTGCCCTTCCCAGTCTTCTTGAGGGTAGCACGGACGGACTGGATAATCAGTGCCAAACTCGACCACTTGCCGAGGGCCAGCTGAACTTTATTGCAGCAACCCCTGCATGCCACAAGGAAGTCCTGGAGTTCTCTGGTGGGGATGAGAGGAGACACGTTGGGAGGCACGAGGGAGTCCACCGCCTCACTAGCAATGGATTAAAGGTCGTCCTTTGTACCCCACATCGAGTCTCCATCCTCCTCCGGGTCGTCACTGCCAGCAGCCGACACACCCACCACACACCGAGGGGCAGATGTCCCGGCCGCGCCAGCTGGTCCCGCTTCCTTCACGATCGCGCCCCCAGGATCGATGGCGGAGGAGTCCTCTCTGGGTTCATCCATTGGACTGGAGCCTTTGGCGCCAACGGTTCAGGACCCTCCTCCACCTCCATCCCCAGGCCAGTGAGCAGCCCAGGGGAGACGGTAGTTGCTAAGTCGAGAAATCCATCCGGAGCCGGGACCAGAGGTGGAGAGAGGAGGCCATCTCCTGCCCTGCCAGCGCCCGCAGGCCCAGCAGACGGGAAACTACGCAAATTGGCCTCAGGGTCGGGTACATCAGGGCGGCAGCATCAGGCTGCTGGGAGGGTTGCCCCTCACAAGACTTGCCCCCACCCAGGACACCCGACCTAGTGGCAGATGGAATATTTTCTCCTGGTGGGTCCACAGGCTCCCCCACCACGGGCGGGCCCCCCACCTCGGGAGTTGCCAAGATTACAGGGGCATCTCCCCCCCTCCATTCTGAGGGATGGAGGGTTCCTGCCCAGGGCTCGAGGCCCTCATGGTGTTAGCGGCAGGGGGAGCCCAAGGACCTGCGCTAGGAGATGGACCCTGTAGTTCAGGGCTTTCTTCAAAGGAGGGGCGCATCCTCCTCTTGTTCTGGGAGGGACACGGTGGCTCAGAGACCTCCATATTGGTAGAGGTCTCTGCTTCTACCACCGCACCCCCCTGCCCAGATCCCTTGTGCCCGAGCTCAGCCATGGGACAGGTAGGCTCCCCTGGATTGGGCCTAGGGATAAGCTCAGGCTCAAGTTGTTCTGTGTCCAGGGGGTGTGCCTTTGTCTCCCCCTCTCCACCAGAGTCCATGAAAACCACGGCCTCCAGAACTGACTGAGCGGCACCTGTTACAGGTGTTGGGGGAGTAGGGGGGAGGTGCAGCGACACCACCCTGAGCCGCTGAGGTGGAGTTGGTGGCCCAGAGGTTGGGGCAGCTCTTATGAACATGCCCCATCCCCTTACAGGCATGGCACTGCACCCCGTCCGAGGTCCAGCAAACACGGTAGGCTGCACCTGGAACCCTACACTAAATTGGCCCTCTGTGACCTCCTCCCGTGCCAGCTGCATAAATAACTGGAGCGAAAGGAGTACACATGTCGGAGGTTGCTTTCCTGAAGACCGAGCGGGACTGGGGTGATCTCCGACTTCACCTCCCTCAGATAGTGCAGGTGGGGGAGGAGGCGCTCACCGGGAATGAAGGACGGGAAGTTGGATAACACTACTCGCTGCACAGTGGCCCTCAAAGGGTCCACTGGCAGGAAAGTCCCACCCACTGTGAGCCCCTTACTCAGGGCCAGGGACACTGCCCGCTCGGTCTTCAGGAAAAATACTGCTTTCCTGTACATTTTTGAGGCTGCAACAAAGGCCAAAGGGCCAACAACCATTGCCTCTACGCATGCCTCAATTGTCATATTTGGGTGGGCATAACTCTTCATCCCAAGCTTCGTTGTCAAAAGTTTGAAAGGTGACAGGGCAACAGGAACAGCCGCAGCAGCTGCTGCTGCAGCATAGGATGGCCCTGCCACCGGATAGGACTGGGAAGCCATGGGGCAGAAGAGTTACACCCGCTGTGTGTTGAGAGAGAGAAGGGAGAAACAATTATCAAATATAACAATAACTTGATGGTGTAAGGAGTCAGAGGCAAAGGGGAAGAGGCTGAGGGAGAGGAAAGTCAGGAGGCAGCTGTAAAATGACAGAGCAGTCTTATCACTGGTCTTTCGGTTGGAGGGGGGTGTCATCTTCACCTGAAACAGCTGAAGCTGTCCAGGCACACACTTTTCCAGATGTTATCAAACAACAGTAAAGTCTCCTCACCTGGGCAGCTCCCACTGTCCCAGGCCAAGTGGTAACAACACAGGAGCCCCCTACTGAAACAGGCAGCCCCAACCTGGGTCTTCTTCCTTCCTCTTCTTCCTCCCTCCAACAATCAAATACAAAAAGACTGCAATGTTAAACCAAACTCACAGAAGAGCTTTCAGTTCCTTTGTCTTCCTGTTCCTTTTCCTTGTTGACAAAATAAGTGGAAAAATCTTCCTTTCCGTCTCTGTCTCTGTCTCTCTCTCCCTGCAGCAGTTGCACTGGCACAGTCTCCAGTCTCCAGCCTCCAGCTTCCAACACGCAGCCCACAGTCAGCTGAACCTCATGGACCACTGAGCAGTCCTCAATCAGGCAGCAGAGAACCTCATGCTGTACCTGTCCTGGGAGTGTTTGATGGGACAGTGTAGAGGGTGCTTTACTCTGTATCTAACCTGTGCGGGACCTGTCCTGGGAGTGTTTTTACATGAAGAGTCCTTGCCTGCTGTAAGCCATTAATCCACCTCATAGGAAGAGCAATGTGAGGCTCTGAATCAACGTCTGGTACATACTGAGTTAATATGAGCTAGGTTGGTAGGACGGTCAATTGGGTTCAGCGCCCCTGTACTGAGGGGTGGAAAGTCATGCTGGATCAAGATGTTTTGTGATGCCATCCATTGTGGAATAGCCTGTGACCTATGAAAGCTGGCCATTTTGGCAAGGCACTGGAGGGCAACTGGCTGTCCTTCTGTGGATGATGGTGGGGGCGGGAGGTAACTAGTGCACACTCCAGGGTTACAAACCACAAATGTACTGATGCCATGTTCAATATCGGTCTATAGGTCCTGGAATCTCAAGTTATGCAGCAGATCTGCCAGCTGCTGGGAAGAGTCTGAAGCCCTGCCTTGATAAGACTATGAAAGACATTCCCTCAGAGCGACATGCTGAGACCCCCCTCTACCTTGGTGCTACGGCTGGGATGCGCTTGTTGAAGTAAGTAACACCTCTGTGCTCTCCACCAATCACCAAAGGGCCTTACACTCTCTCCGCCAATCACCAGAGGGCCCTAGCCTCTCTCCACCAATCACCAAAGGGCCTTACACTCTCTCTGCCAATCACCAGAGGGCCCCAGCCTCTCTCCACCAATCACCAAAGGCCTGTACACGCTCTGCACAAGGTCTCATGGAAAATTAAGCATGGAGGTGATGCAATCCCCAAAATGCCAGTAGTATCCCGGGAATTGCATGGAACACAAATCAGATCTGGTTTACTCAATGACTGTTCAGTGGTATAGTGGTTATGTTACTGGACGAGTTACTGGACTAATGATCCAGAAGACATGAGTTTATCATCCCACCACAGAAGCTGAGGAATTCCATTAATTAAATAAAATCTGGACTTTAAACCTAGTCTCAGAAATGGTGACCATGAAAATGCCGGATTGTCATAAAAACCCATCTGATTCACTAATGTCCTTTAGGGAAGGAAATCTCTTGCCCTTGTCTGCTCTGGCCTACAGATGACTCCAGACCCACGGCAATGTTGATTCTTAACTGTCCTCTGAAATGACCTAGCAAGCCACTCAATTGTATTCAAGAAGGCAATTTACCATCACCTTCTCAAGGGCAATAAATGCTGGTCTTGCCAGTAACACTCGCATCCTATGAACAAATAAAAGAAGCTGTGGGGTGGACACTGACTAGATTTGGTGCTTCACAATATTCCTCCCCCCCACCCCCTCCACTGTACCGATGCCCTTTTTGTCTTTCTAATGCCCGTGCACAGCTAACAGCAGATTCGTCACCTCTTGGTAGTGAGAACATGGGTGTGGGCCATCCTCTTGAACTGCAAGTAACAGGTTTGATACATGAGTGGCTTGCTAGGCCATTTCAAGTTCCATGTGCCAATGGTGACTTGTTTTCTTTTTTGAGATTGACTTACGACCGTGTTGATGAGATCCCCACCAGCTGTGGCCTGCTTGCCAGGGAAGGCGAAGCAGACAATGTCTGGGGCACCTTTTCCAGCCCCATCCTCATTCTAGGGAGGTGAGCAGTGTGGTTCTGTAAAGGGCTGCTCAGTCACTCAGGGGGCTGCTGAGTTCCACGACTGCTTCCTTCGAGTGAAAAATGACCCTTAGGCCTGAGCTGCCTCTGTGCAAGTTCACGGCTACAGCTCCCAGTGAATCCACACCTGCTGCTACATTGCTTGTCCATCACCACAGGACTTGTGATAGATGGATAATGAATGACAGATAAAGAAAGTCGATGAACATGGCTTGTTCATAAATTGGATTTTAGTGCAGGAGAGTTGCTCACTTTCTCGTCCTGACCTATCTTGGTCCAGTGGCAAGATGAGTCTAGACGGCAAAAGGATACAAAGGAAAGAGACAGAGAAGAGAAGAGGAAGGAGAGAAAGAAAGGAGGGAGATGAGAGGGCAGAACAAGAGGGGAAAAAAGAGGGAAAGAATGTGGGAGGATGAGAGAGGTAAAAGGGTGAGAGAGAGGGAAAGAAAACTGGGAAAAAAGAGAGAGAAGATGAGAAAGTAGCAGAGAATGGATAATAAGAGGAAGATGGGGGAGAGCAAGAAACATTGAGACTTGAGGATGAGGAGTCACCGTGTTGAATTTCTGTCGGACACTCCAGATGGGAGAGTCACTGGTGTGTTTCATTCAGTAACTGTTGGGACCACGTTGCAGCAGGTGAACACTGAAGACAGGCCACATAGAGACTGGACCAGAAATTGTAGCCAAGGTTCCAACTACAAAACCAACTCCAAAAAGGCTGCCAAATGCTTTAATGTCTGAGACCAAGCTAACCATGACCTCCTCTATACTGGGCCGCATGGGCAAGGCTCTAAGAGTTGACCACATACTGTGGGACTGGAGTCACATGTGGGCCCAGACCAGGGAGGGATGGTAAGCCCCCATCCCTGAAGGACATGAGTGAGCCGATAAGGAGTTTACAAGAATTCAGCCTTGTAACACTCACTTCTGAGTCAGAAAGCCATGGAGTCAGGTGGAAGGCTGATTGGGGCCATCGAGGGGAGGCCTGGGGGTTAAAATCCCTCGGGGCAGTAGGGGGGTAGTGGGTGAGGGGGTATGGATAGCTTCCTGCTCACCTCGCACCTCCCCCCCCAGCGACACCATCCTGTTATTCCTTAACATCGCCCTACCACCCCTCCATAATCTCTGAGTTGTCAGCCCAGTCCCACCACACTAAGCTGCCATAAACCCTGTCTTTGTCTGTCTGCAGTCTGACTGATCCTGAGGCTACCAATGGGGTCCTTGCTGCCATCGCCACCACCATGAAATCCTACAAGTTCAACTACCAAGGAGCGAAAATCCTGTCGGGTAACGAGGAGGGGGTTTTTGGATGGGTCACGGCCAACTACCTGCTGGAGAACTTCATAAAGGTAAGGTAGTACGTAGCATGAATGGGCCAGAGAGAGAGGTCAGTACAAACCCAAGTATCTGGTACAATCAAAACCCTGAAAGGCTTCCTTCTCCTGCATTCTCTTGAATGCACTGTCCCTGGCTATGGAATAAGCGTCCAACAGTGGACCCCATGGTCTGATCAGGGAGGACCCCTGTGGTCTGATCAGGGAGGATCTCCGTGGTCTGATCAGGCAGGGCCCTTGTGGTCTGATCAGGGAGGACCCCCGTGGTCTGATCAGGGAGGACCCCCGTGGTCTGATCAGGGAGGACCCCCGTGGTCTGATCAGGGAGGACCTCCGTGGTCTGATCAGGGAGGACCCCCGTGGTCTGATCAGGGAGGACCCCCGTGGTCTGATCAGGGAGGACCCCCGTGGTCTGATCAGGGAGGACCCCCGTGGTCTGATCAGGGAGGACCTCCGTGGTCTGATCAGGGAGGACCTCCGTGGTCTGATCAGGGAGGACCTCCGTGGTCTGATCAGGGAGGACCCCCGTGGTCTGATCAGGGAGGACCCCCGTGGTCTGATCAGGGAGGACCTCCGTGGTCTGATCAGGGTGGACCCCCGTGGTCTGATCAGGGTGGACCCCCGTGGTCTGATCAGGGTGGACCCCCATGGTCTGATCAGGGAGGACCCCCATGGTCTGATCAGGGAGTATATACACAGTCTGATCAGGGAGGACCCCCTAGTGTGATCTGAATGTGATGACTTGACTTACCTTGGGCACCCTTGTGAGCTCATTGAACTCTGTCTTGCACAAAGTGCCAGATCCAGGACTGGTGCAGGCCTCACTGTCTGCCTCTGCCATCTCCCTCCACACAATCCACATCACACACCTGGGAGGCTTCCTGCCCCCAGAGCCTGGCCATCTTGCTCTTCGGGCCTTGACTTCCACCACAAGGGCCTCCAGGGATGTGTATGAGAATCTGGACCCTTCCTGCCACTAACCCCTTACTCCCAACCCTGCCACAGGACCCCAACCACACCACACACACCCCACCACTCCCAAACCTCCCCTATCCCACACCACCACCAGAAAGCTGCTGCTGCGGCCCTTAAAATGGCTGCAGCTTTTTAAAAAGTGATATCAACAGCGTAACTGAATCGGGGCAATATTATTGCTCTGAACCCACTGTGTAGAAAATGGATGTTCCAGGTTGGGGAGATTGGAGCAAGTTAGAGATGGATTCAGTGGGGTTCTTGCTCCATCAATAACCAGCTAATTGAGGGGCCCCAGAATGAGAAACATACCCAGCACAGAAATTACTACTGTTAGTTCCATGATTTTCTCCCTATAAATATCAGGTTTAAAATGAATCCTTTTCTCCTGATAATCTCATGGGCTGTGTTTCTGTTTGGTTTTGTGTTTGTACTTCAGCCAAATTGGATTTTTTCTATGGTTTCTACAAGTTAGTACACTGCGATTCCTGCAGATCTGGATCTTGAAAGCAGCAGCCTCACAATCTGAAGCAAGTAGGGAATGCCAACTCCGGTTGGGAATATTCCTGGAAGCTTCATCAAATGACCTCTTGCCTCCAAGTGCCCCAGCCAGTCGAGCAGCCTTTTGTTTTCCCATCTAATTTTTAGAATTAATAAACAAAAGTGTTCAAAGAAAATGAAACACGCCTGTTTTGTAAAATGTCCTTGTGCTTTTTCTCCTGGGATTTCTCGAAAACAATGTCTGGGCCCGCCTCCAATCCTGCCTCAGCTCATCTGCTGCTGAAGCCCTCACTCATGCCTCTGTCACCTCTAGACTTGACCACTCCAATGCCCTCCTGGCTGGTCTCCCACATTCTCCCCTCCGTAAACTTGAGATCATTTAAAACTCTGCTGCTTGTGTCCTAACACACCAAGTCCCGTTCACCTATCACCCCTGTGCTTGCTGACCGACACTGGCTCTGGATAAACGACATCTTGATTTTAAAATTCTCATCCTCATTTTCAAAGTTGTCTGTGATGTCGCTCTTCCCTATCTCTGTAATCTCCTCCAGCCCCACAACCCTCTGAGATATCGGCACTCCTCTAATTCTGGCCTCTTGCACATCCCTGATTTTAATTGCTCCAACATATTAGTGACTATGCCTTCAGCTGCCAAGGCCCTAAGCTCTGAAATTCCCTCCCTACACCTCTCTGCTTCTCTATCTCTCCTTTAAGATGCTCCTTAAAATCTACATCTTTGACCAAGCTTTTGGTCATCTGTCTTAACATTTTTAAAATTAATACAAACAGAAAATGCTGGAAATACACAATGCTGATGTTCTGATGTAAGGTCACAGACCTGAAACTTTGACTCTGTGTCTCTTTCTTCAGATGCTGCCCGACCTGCTGAGTATTTCCAGCACTTACTGTTTTTAAATTTCACATTTACAGCCACTGCAATAGTTTGCTTTTGTGTTCATATTTCCTTATGTGGTTCGGTATCTGATTTTGTTTGATAACACTCCTGTGAAGTGGCTTGGGACATCTTTACTACATTAAAGGCGCCAAATAAGTACAGATTGTTATGTCATAGCTTGCTGAATCCAGGGTGATCCTGGTTGGTTGGCAACTCGAGAAGCAACATGAAGAGCTAGAGCTGATCAAAGTCCAGTCACGCTCTATGCAGCAGGAGTTACTGGATAGTGATCAGGAACAGGAACCCTGCATTTGATTTCCCCCTATCTCAAAACCAAGGGTACTGAGGCCAATTGTAGCACCCGACCTGTTACCCCGGCTGAGATCTGCTTATGAACCAGCAGAGCTGGAATCAAAGCTGGGGCTTGCTCGTCTCACAGGATTACTCTGTATGTTTGGAATTCAACGGCAGAAATAAATAAATATATTTGCATATTAACAATGTTGGGTGGTTGTCACATCCCTTCAAAAGCTTTTAAGTACGGAGAACCTGGTTTCGGGCCAGCTTTGGCATGTTTACTTTAAAAGCAGCAGGAGGCAGAGGGAAAGACCAGAGCTGGATTTCACCCTCAGGAAACTCAGCTCTTTATTTATTTTGAGATACAGCACTGAAACAGGCCCTTCGGCCCACTGAGTCTGTGCTGACCATCAACCACCCATTTATACTAATCCTACACTAATCCCATATTCCTACCACATCCTGCAGGTACAGTTATTGTTATTGTGGGTAAAGTTACTCTCACTGCAGGTGCAGTTATTGTTACTGTGGGGAGAGTTACTCTTACTGCAGGTGCAGTTATTGTTACTGTGGGGAGAGTTACTCTTACTGCAGGTGCAGTTATTGTTACTGTGGGTAGAGTTACTCTTACTGCAGGTGCAGTTATTGTTACTGCAGGTGCAGTTATTGTTACTGTGGGTAGAGTTACTGTTACTGCAGGTGCAGTTATTGTTACTGTGGGTAGAGTTACTGTTACTGCAGGTGCAGTTATTGTTACTGTGGGTAGAGTTACTCTTACTGCAGGTCCAGTTATTGTTACTGTGGGTAGAGTTACTGTTACTGCAGGTGCAGTTATTGTTACTGTGGGTAGAGTTACTCTTACTGCAGGTGCAGTTATTGTTACTGTGAGTAGAGTTACTCTTACTGCAGGTGCAGTTATTACTGTGGGTAGAGTTACTGTTACTGCAGTTGCAGTTATTGTTATTGTGGGTAGAGTTACTCTTACTGCAGGTGCAGTTATTGTTACTGTGGGTAGAGTTACTGTTACTGCAGGTGCAGTTATTACTGTGGGTAGAGTTACTGTTACTGCAGGTGCAGTTATTGTTACTGTGGGTAGAGTTACTCTTACTGCAGGTGCAGTTATTGTTACTGTGGGTAGAGTTACTGTTACTGCAGGTGCAGTTATTGATACTGTGGGTAGAGTTACTGTTACTGCAGATGCAGTTATTGATACTGTGGGTAGAGTTACTGTTACTACAGGTGCAGTTATTGTTACTGTGGGTAGAGTTACTGTTACTGCAGGTCCAGTTATTGTTACTGTGGGTAGAGTTACTCTTACTGCAGGTGCAGTTATTGTTACTGTGGGTACAGTTACTGTTACTGCAGCTGCAGTTATTGTTACTGTGGGTAGAGTTACTCTTACTGCAGGTGAAAGTTATTGTTACTGTGGGTAGAGTTACTGTTACTGCAGGTGCAGTTATTGTTACTGTGGGTAGAGTTACTCTTACTGCAGGTGCAGTTATTGTTACTGTGGGTAGAGTTACTCTTACTGCAGGTGCAGTTATTGTTACTGTGGGTAGAGTTACTGTTACTGCAGGTGCAGTTATTGATACTGTGGGTAGAGTTACTGTTACTGCAGGTGCAGTTATTGTTACTGTGGGTAGAGTTACTCTTACTGCAGGTGCAGTTATTGATACTGTGGGTAGAGTTACTTTTACTGCAGGTGCAGTTATTGATACTGTGGGTAGAGTTACTGTTACTGCAGGTGCAGTTATTGTTACTGTGGGTAGAGTTACTCTTACTGCAGGTGCAGTTATTGTTACTGTGGGTAGAGTTACTGTTACTGCAGGTGCAGTTATTGTTACTGTGGGTACAGTTACTGTTACTGCAGGTGCAGTTATTGTTACTGTGGGTAGAGTTACTCTTACTGCAGGTGCAGTTATTGTTACTGTGGGTAGAGTTACTCTTACTGCAGGTACAGTTATTGTTACTGTGGGTAGAGTTACTGTTACTGCAGGTGCAGTTATTGTTACTGTGGGAAGAGTTACTCTTACTGCAGGTACAGTTATTGTTACTGTGGGTAGAGTTACTGTTACTGCAGGTGCAGTTATTGTTACTGTGGGTAGAGTTACTCTTACTGCAGGTGCAGTTATTGTTACTGTGGGTAGAGTTACTCTTACTGCAGGTACAGTTATTGTTACTGTGGGTAGAGTTACTGTTACTGCAGGTGCAGTTATTGTTACTGTGGGTAGAGTTACTGTTACTGCAGGTGCAGTTATTGTTACTGTGGGAAGAGTTACTCTTACTGCAGGTACAGTTATTGTTACTGTGGGTAGAGTTACTCTTACTGCAGGTGCAGTTATTGTTACTGTGGGTAGAGTTACTCTTACTGCAGGTGCAGTTATTGTTACTGTGGGTAGAGTTACTCTTACTGCAGGTACAGTTATTGTTACTGTGGGTAGAGTTACTGTTACTGCAGGTGCAGTTATTGTTACTGTGGGAAGAGTTACTCTTACTGCAGGTACAGTTATTGTTACTGTGGGTAGAGTTACTGTTACTGCAGGTCCAGTTATTGTTACTGTGGGTAGAGTTACTGTTGCTGCAGGTGCAGTTATGATTCCTGTGGGTAGAGTTACTCTTACTGCAGGTGCAGTTATTGTTACTGTGGGTACTGAAAGATTATTAACACAGCTTTATTAAGACTACTTTTGCAGTATATAGTAAATTGGGAAAATGTCGAACTACGGCACAATATAAATAGATGCCAAGGTAGAAGAATCATGGGAAATGTTATAAAAACAAGAAATGCTGGAAATACTCAGCAGGTCTGGCAGCATCTGTGGAGACAGAAGCAGAGTTAATGTTTCCGATCAGTGACTCTTCTTCATGGCAAATGATGTCAGGCTTTAAAATACTTGCAGCAGCTAAAAAGCTAAGTCCTTGTAGCAAGTTCAAAATTGCTTGTGTAAGCTAAAAGAGCAGACTTGCTGGAGACTATCTGAGATAAGAGATCACAGGATGTAGCAGCTCAAAATCAGAGGAAGCAGAACAGTGGTGAATATGGAGAACCTTACGTGATCATGTTCAGGCTAATACAGATAATGTGGAATGTATATGATTGGTGAAAAGCATGCACAATACATGACCACCATGGGGATGAGCACAATTGGGCACTGGAAGGGGTGAATTGGATAAGAGCCAGGATTAAAGAGACCCTCCCAATCCAGCCCACGCAGCAGTGAAAAACCAGACACCTGAAGACAAGAGATGAGAGAGACAGAGAAAAAGAGAAAAAAATTTGAGGACCAAAGACTAAAGCGGCAGGAGGATGTATGCACTCTTCCGTCCAGACTTAATATGGGTTAATATCCCATAAGGTTCCTCTCCCAAGACACATGTTGGCCAGACTCCAGATCCTTCCTTTCTCTCAAAAAGTTTTCACAACTTAGTCACATCCTGCCATGGTCACCAGCTATAATTCTGTAAAGGTTTGTCCCCGTTACTCACGCAGGAACTCATGTGGCAACAAGGTTCAGTTGTGAAACTACTTTATTGAGACAAAGTCAGAACAAGTTTGTTAACTTTTATGCAAATCACCCGTACAAGCGATCCCAGCATGAGGCTCCCACCATACATGGGAGGGATCATTTACCATTTAAAACTATATTTCTAGCCCAGCTACAAGCACTGGTGAAGAAGGCTATGGGTATAACCACCCACCTGGAGTGACAGTGGGCTGAGTTAATTGTGATTGTCCAACACGCACATGAGGCACCCCAAAGGCTGTGCCTCTAAACAAAGCTACAATCGTGAAGGACCTAAATGGTATCCTGGGAGGGGACAAGGAGGACCAGTATAACAGGACATATTGTTAGGGACTGTCTGTTACCCACGCCATGCTACTCCCCACCAACCCAACCTGAAACCATCCTGGGTCGAGCAAACGTTCGTCCGACTGCTTGCTCTGATAACCATGGCAAATTCCATGGGGGAGGACAAAGGAAGGCAGCTGGTTTGTGGCGCCTTTCAGGCAACCTCATCTGCACCGCCCACAGTGGGTTTCTTTTCCTTGGCGGCCTCACCCCTGGAGAGCCTCTCTACCCAATGAGGAAAGTCAACCCCCTCCAAATAGTCGGTATTGGGGTTCTGACATGATAGTGACTGGTGACCTGTGATCCCAGTCGTTTTAAAAGGGGGCTGATGACAGATTATGCTAATAGACACAGGATCGGCAGTCACTGTAACACACAGCTCATGCCCCAAAAGCCACACTGGCAGGAAGGGATTATTTGCTGCTTATGAGCTTTGATGGGACTTCCTTTGGGAAGCTTAGGCTGGGAACTCTCGTCACCTGTTTCCATGACCACCTCAGATGGGAGGGGGATTTTGGGAATTGACGCACTGAACCAGTATGGGACAATAATTGACTAGAATCACAATTGCTTCTGGTTGACTTCCTCAGCCGATGGAAAAGGGATTGCTGTCCAGATCTCGAATGCTCACTCGGTCTTGGCAATTAAAAAGTCATTGACCTATGATGCTCAGAGACATGAGGACACCAGGGTAGTGGGATTAATCTAGAAACATCTCTTAGCGTTCGCCACTGATGAGCATGATTATGGTTGAAGGGCAGGGAAGGAATCCATAAATGGGCACAACACCCATTTGCTAAACAATATCTCATTCCCAGGGAAAGCCTTCCCTTCATTAGAGACACCATTCAGTCCCTTCTCCAGCAGGGTGCTGTTAGGCTGGGTACTTTCACGACCAGTTTACCTATTTGGCCTCGAAAGAAACTGGACAGCAATTGGAGGTTAACCATTGACGACCACAAGCTTAACTCTAATGCCAGCCTGCTCTCCAGTCTTGAGGGAAACGCCAACACCTCTATCACAAATACCGACCGGGTCCAAGTACTTTTCTAGATTGGATATTTCCAATGGGTTTGAAGTATCCTGGTCAGAAAGGTGAATCAATACAAGTTTGCATTTACTTTTGAAGATCAAAGCTATACTTGTACATGTTTGCCACAGGGATTTCACAATGCCCCGACTATTTTCCATATATGTATGGTGAGGGCACTCCAAGGATTTTCGGGACCAGATTGTTTATTTCAGTATGTGGGAGATCTGCTTCTGGCCACCAACCACCTTGGACGAACATTTATCCCTCCTCGATTAGTTACTGCCCACTACTGATTCAAGCAGCCCTTCAGGTCAACCAGCACCACAGCCAGTTGCTGAAGGAACAAGGCACTTACCTGGGAGTGTCGAGAAGAACATAAGAACAAAAGAATTAGAAGCAGGAGTAGACCCTTCAGCCTCACAAGCCTGCTCGCCATTCAATAAGATCATGGCTGATCTGATTGTGGCCTTAACTCCACTTTCCTGTCTACCCCCCATAACCCTTGATGCCCTTGTAGATCAAAAATCTGTCTCACTCAGCCTTGAGTATATTCCATGATCCAGCCTCCACTGCTCGCTGGGGAAGAGAATTCCAAACACTAACAACCCTCTGAGAGAAGAAATTCCTCCTCCTGTCTGTCTTAACTGGGAGACCGCTTATTTGAAACTGTGGCCCTAGATTTCCCTCATGAGGGGAAATGTCCTCTCAGCAGCTACCCTGTCAAGTCCCCTCAGAATCTTATACATTTCAATCTTCTAAACTCCAATGAGTATAGACCCAACCTGCTCAACCTTTCCTCAAAAGACAAATCCATCATCCCAAGAATCAGCATCGTGAACCTTCTCTGAACTGCTTCCAATGCAAGTATGTCCCTCCTTAAATAAGATGACCAAAGCTGTACACAGTACTCTAGGTGGAGTCTCACCAATGCCCTGTACAGTTGTAGCAAGACTTCCCTACTTTTATACTCCATCCCCTTTGCAATAAAGGCCAACATTCCATTTTCTTTCCCAATTACTTGCTCTACCTGCTTGCTGACTTTTTGTGATTCGTGTATGAATACACCCAGGTCCCTCTGTACCACAGCATTTGGCAGTCTCTCTCCATATAAATAATATTCTGCTTTTCTATTCTTACTGCCAAAGTGGACAACTTCACATTTTCCCACATTATACTCCATCTGCCAAATTTTCCTCACATGCTTTCCTGCCAATCTTTGTATTGTCTGCAAATTTGGCTACAATATACTCGTTCCCTTCATCCAAGTTATTAATATAGATCGTAAATAGTTGAGGCCTCAGCATTGATCCCTGTGGCACCCCACTAGTTACAGTTATATCCTAAAAATAATCAATTTATCCTGACTCTCTATTTCCTATTAGTTAAACAATCCTCTATTCATGCTAATATATCGCCCTCAACACAATGAGCTCTTATCTGGTGTAATAACCTTTATATGGCACCTTATCAAATGCCTTTTGGAAATCCAAATACGCTACAGCTACTTTATCCTGCTTAGACATCCTCAAAACCTCTAATAAATTAGTCAAACATGATTTCCCTTTCATAAAACTATGTTGTCTCTGCCTGATTGTATTATGATTTTCTTGATGTCCTGTTACTACCTCTTTCATAATGGATTCTAACATTTTCCCAACAACAGATGTTAGGCTAACTAGCCAATAGGTTCCTGTTTTCTGTCTCCCTCCTTTCTTGAATAGAGGTGTTACATTTGCGGATTTCCAATCTGCTGCGACCTTTCCAGGATCTAGGGAATTTTGGCAGATAGCAACTATTGCATCCACAATTTCTGCCACCACCTCATTTAAAATCCTCGGATGCAGGCCATCAGGTCCAGGGAACTTGTCAGCCTTTAGTCCTATTAGCATTCCCATTACTTTTTCTCCAGTGATTGTGATTGCTTGAAGTTCCTCCCTCCCTTTTGCCTGCTGATTTTCTACTGTTCTTGGGATACTTTTTTTGTCTTCTGCTGTGAAGACGGATGCAAAATATTTTTTCAAAGCCTCTGCCATTTCCTATTTCCCATTATTAATTCCCCAGTCTCACCCTCTAAGAGACCAATGCTCACTTTAACTACTCTTTTCCTTTTTATATATTTGTCTTTTACTCTGTTTTTATATTTCTCGCTAGTTTTCTCTCATACCCTAATTTCTCCCTCTTTTTTTTGTCACCCTCTGCTGGTTTCTAAGATTTTCCCAATCTTCTGGCCTACCACTAATTTTTGCAATATTGTACGCCTTTTCTTTCAATTTGATACCACCCTTAACTTCCTTAGTTAGCGACAGATGATGCATCCTTCTGGTAGAATCTTTCTTCCTCAATGGAATATATCTTTGTTGGTAGTTATGAAATATCTCCTTAAATGTCTGCCACTGCTCCTCTACCATCTTACCTTTTAACATATTTTCCCAGTCCACTTTAGCTGTCTTCAAACCTTTGTAATTGCCTTTATTTAAGTTTAAGACACTAGTTATGGGCTCACGTTTCTCACCCTCAAACTAAGTGTGAAATTCTATCATGTTATGATCACTCTTGCCTAGAGGATCCTTTATTATGATGTATTGAAGTAATCCTGTCTCATTAAACATTACCAGGTCTGAATTAGCCTGGTCCCTGCTAGGTTCTAGAACATATTGTTCTAAGAAACTGTCCTGAATACAATTTATGAATTCATCCTCCAGGCCATCTTTGCCAATTTGATTTGTCCAATCGATGTGAAGATTAAAATCACGCGGGATTATTGCCATACTTTTCTTGCAAACCCCCAATATTTCTTGATGCATACTGTGTTTGCTGTTTCTTATCCGCACCCAAACTGATTCTATATGTTGATCTTCTGAACCAAGATCATTTCTCACTATTGTACTGATCTCATCCTTTATTAACAGAGCTACACCACCTCCTTTTCCTTTCTTCCTGTCCCTCCAAAATGTTAAATATCCTTCAGTATTCAGGTCCCTGCCTTGGTCACCTTGCTACCATGTCTCTGTAATGGCTATCATTTCGTTCTCAGTTATTTCTATGTGTCCTATCAATTCATCCATCTTCTTATGAATGCTGTGAGCATTTAGATCAAGAGGCTTTAATATTTTTCTTACTCTGACCTTATTTGCTGGTGCACTCTTATGTTTGTACACTCTGTCCCTTCCTGTCACACTCTGGTTGTCATTATCCATATCATTACCCTGCACTATTGCCTTGTCCTTTCTCTTTAACTTTCCAAATCACCACTCCCCCTACCCGCCCCCCCACCCCACATGAATCCTCGCCTCCACTATTTAGTTTAAAGCTCTCTCCACAGCCCGAGTTATATGACTCGCCAGAACACTATTTCCAGTGCGGTTCAGGTGAGGGCTGTCCCAATGGTACAGCTCCCTCTTTCCCCAGTACTGGTGCCAGTGCCCTATGAATCGAAACTCACTTCCCACACCAATCTTTGAGCACATTCAGCTCTCTAATCTTATTTATCCTATGTCAATATACCTCTCATTGGCTGGGAAGACTCTGGACAGCCAAAAGGGGGATGCTATACAACAATTGCTTCTCCTGGTGTCCAAAATGGCACTCCGCTCATTTCTGGGATTGGTAGTGTATCGGAGGAACTTCATTCTGGGATTTGCCAAAGTGGCAAAATTGCTCTACAAACTGTTAAAAAAGGGATGATGATATCCGCCCTGTCTGGTCAGAATTCCACAGTGATGCAGTAACAAACTTAAAGCAGCTGTCATGCAGGCAACCTGCCTTGTTGCACTGGACCCGACTCAACCCTTTCACCTTGAGGTAGGTGCAACCGACCAGAATGTTACTGTTATTCTCCGTCAGAAATGGGCAGACGGATGGCAAACGATAGCCCCTCGGATTCAGAGATGCACTGAAAGAACTTACACCCCTTTGTCAACGGCACTTATTTGCGACACTTTACTTAGATTATTAGCCGAGCAAAGCTTAATCTTACATTCTCCTCATTCACCATTGAACCTGTTAATGAAGCCTAGGGATTCACTGACCTCTCCACAATGGACCAGAAAATTGTCTCTCGCACTGTTACAGAGAGATATCAACATCACGCTGCGACAGACCATGCTGCATAACACTGAATAAACTTGTCTGATTTTGTCTCAGTAAAGTGCCTGTGGGTAGGTTACCGATACTAAGGGTACAGTTAGTGTGGGTACAGTTCCCGTTACTGCAGTATAGTTACTGTTACTGCTGGCACAGTTAGCATGTACAGTTAGTGTCACTGGGTACAGTTATTACCACAGATACAGTTACTGTTACTGTGGGTACAGTTATTGTTACCACAGATACAGTTATTGTTACTGCAGGTGCAGTTTCTGTTACT